>NC_137620.1:33861788-33866788 GCF_963280865.1 Gymnoscopelus braueri | reverse complement strand
ATTGAAGCCAAATGGACATGGTGGCCATTCATGGTAGTGCAGGCGCGTGCAGGCCTGGGGCTTCAACACATGAACGAGAAAACGGTTTCGACCAATGGGCTCGACTCACGAGCATGCGCACGAGCTTGCGCACGGGGCTGCGCGCTTCTGTGACGCAAAACGCGTCACAGTTTTTCTTTTTTCTCTTCCTGCCTTTTTGTTTCTTATCAACCCCGTGTATCCCTCTCTGACAATCATACACCGACACACGTATGTGTCCACAGAGACACTCTCACACACACGCACTTAACCACTTAAGCCCCGTTTCATTTTTGTTTGCTACAGGAATTAAAAACGATATTTATAAGGTTGAAAGTGTATAACCAAGCTGATCAGCTAATGCTCTGCCACTACGTGGAGATGCCAAATAGAGGGGCTTTTTCAGTGGCTCCGATTTCGATGCATCAGCCCCCCCCCCCCCGAACCCCGAGGGATTGTAGCACAACGCTGTCAACAAGGTCAGGGTCTTCAAAAACGTTCTCACACCTTGCCAGAGGGGCACAGGGACGGGCACTGCCAACACCTCCTCCACTCCAAGCTAACCTTAATCACGGAGCAATACATCAGCTTTCCTTGCATCGTGCCTTCATTGGGTTCTCCGTTTTAAAACGCTTCCAGAATCTCCCACAGTCCCTCAGAGGAGGCCCAGAGATCGTCCAAAAGGGAGAGATGCAATATTTTGGCTGCTATCGTTGACATTCTCGCCCTGGGCTTTTCGATGAAATTGCAAGACCTGTTTTTACAAAGTAGAGAAGGTACCATAGACTGTATAAAAAGAATGGACGACGTGACGCCATTGGTTTCTACAGACCATAAATGAAGCCGATTGTTCAGCAATTTCAAATCTGCCATCTTTCAATATCGCGTCATATCGCGTCATATCCTGCAGAATGCCGCCAGACCATTATTGGTTGGGTAGCTTGTCAATCAAGAGCGGGGGCGGGGAATGAATGCTATTGGTTGTGTAGCTTGTCAATCAAATCATCCCGCCGTTCCTAGAGCATAACCTACTTTATGGTCAATTTCAAAATAAATGGGACCATAGTTTACCAAAACACATACCATGATGATTGAAAGGAGACTTTAAACTAGCGACTGGAAGCATATAGTATTTATGACAATTTTTATTAAGGTAAGAAAATCTAGTCTAAAGTTTGTCAAAAACCCATCTGCTTGCGTTAAGAAGAAATCTTTCTGACACCAGCAGGGGTAAAACAGCGAAACTACAGGCCATTCATTATGAACTGTCTCTTCCGTATTAGCCTCAATGTAAAACTTTCAAGCTGGGCCCTTGGAAGGTACACAGCTTTAGTATACTACAGAGAACAAGAGGAGGTCCTTCAATATGAGGCTCTGTGACGATAAACTGTGGGGAGACGAGTTCCACTTAGAAGCCATTACTGCTACTTGTCCTGAGTTTGAGCAGTTTGTAAAGTGTGATCAAATAAAAATACTTGACTGCATCCTTAACCCATTCAATCCGGGGAACGCATCTGTGTCATTCTAGATTTCTTTGGGCTTTTCGAAAATAGCAGATCTAAGCTTGTAGATCTGCTATTTTTGCAAATCTTTGAATACATATATATATTTTTAAGCAAACATTTTTAATTCAAATCTTTGCTTCTGAGGGGTCCCTGGAACAAAATATTTTACAAAATGTTCGCTTTAAAAATATATATATTCAAAAAATTTGCACAAACAAGATTTTTCCAAAAATAGCAGATCTACAAGCTCATAGCGCGGCACTCGGGCTTGTATATCTGCTATTTTTTGAATAGCCCAGAAGAAATGTAAAAATGACAGATGCGTTCCCGTACTGAATGTGTTAAGAGAAGATGAAATTTATTAGTACACACATAGAACATGTCATACATAAAAAGCAATTCAAAGTGCTTTTACATGAGGCATAAAAGGGGGATTTAAATCAAATTAGAAAAACACAATGCAGTCAAGTCTGTACATAACCAGCTGCTACAGGAGGCACCAGCTTGGACGTAGACCAGAAGAGACAGTCGCATGCACTCTTCTCCTTCGCCGAGCCCCCCAAAACAAACTCCCCCCTTCCTTCCTTCCACCATGCGCTCAGGTGGGACGAAGCCCCGGGACGAGACATGTCATGACTCGCCTGATGGGATCCTCGGAGCGGAATAACCAGGTCCGACAAACGGTCCCCCACCACCACCCTCCTCCATGCCAGTGTTCACCCGTCCCCTCCCCAATACTATAGGCTCCTCGCTCGCTCCCCAACAGGCCAGACCTAGCTGTCCAGGCCATGGGATGGGGAAAAGAATAAGGCGAGGAAAGTTTGGATTAAGATTGTAATCCTTTCGGGCTCGCCCCCGCACAAGCCCGGAAGTGGTGAAGGGGAGCGGGGGGGGAAAATAGAAAGAGCCGCACTATCAGCGAATTAACCCTTTAAGACCGGGAACGCATCTGTGTGTCATTTTTAGATTTCGTTGGCTATTCAAAAATAGCAGATCTACAAGCTCATAGCGTGGCACCGAGTGCCGCGCTATGAGCTTGTAGATCTGCTATTTAAAAAAAAAAAAAGACAATTTTGAAAATCTTTGAATATATATTACATACAAAATACAAAAATGTACTCAAATCTTTGCTTCTGGGGGATTCTACAAACGTTTTTGGAACAAACTTAAGTTGCTATATTATCAGTGGTTCTCATACTTTTTTCATGTCAAGGACCCCCAAAATGATATGTATTTGGCCACGGACTCCCCCATGTCAAAATATTTTGTTCCAGGGACCCCCCAGAAGCAAAGATTTGAGTTAAAAATGTTCGCTTTTAAAAATATACATATTCAAAGATTTGCACACATTTTCACGATTTAAAAAAAATAGCAGATCTATAAGCTTGTAGATCTGCTATTTTTGAATAGCCACAGAAATCTAAAAATGACACACAGATGCGTTCCCGGTCTTAGCGGGTTAAACTAAGATTTATCCAGGGCTTATGCGATTAAAAGGGGACGAGGACAGCATCAATTAACAAAATCCCTCCAACCCCCGTACCCTCCAGCCTAAACATTTTAGCCAATATTTGTCCGCCGAGTCGACGTGGTGTTTGTGATGTAAGCCCCCTCCTGATGCAATGTGCAAATATTTGTAGTTTATGTCACTGTCGACAAACTAAACCGGGTCGGCGACTTATTTCTAGATGCCGTCTCCACATTCACGACGGCGGCGGTGTTCACACGGATATTTACAATTTTAATGCTGAAAAACCCTCGTCTGCGTGGCACTCGCCTCAACAGACATGGTCCCTCCTGGGTCATATCAATTAGCAGGAAGGTTAAACACCCAAAGTTCTCGTGTCCGCGTGTCACCTCAGCGTGACCTGTGTTTAAATGTCACTGCTACCCGGGGCCCCAGCCGTCACCGGGAAATGATTTTTTTACAACACCTTTGTGTACAGTGCCGTCGCCCATCTCATTAGCTGTACAATATGGTGATCCGACGTCCCCCGAGGGCTCCCTCGGTGCTTTGCTTTTTCCCTGAGACGTTTGTAATTTCGGCTGACACCCGATGCCCCCCCCCCCCCCGATCCATTGTTTCTGGTACCATTGTTTCGTCTGCCGCATCTTCGACTAGATAAACCACGGACATGTCAGTAACAATTGTCTCACCCTGAATAGCTGAACTAACAACAGTGCGCGCACGTGACACGCGCGCACGTAACACGTACACTGTGTTTTGTGCGTGCGTATACTGTATACGCACGCACACACACACATGCACATGCACGCGCGCGCACACATTAATAAAGTGTCAGCTCGTAGCGTGTGTACTTAACCCATTGAGACCTGAAGCCGATTCTACATGTCTCCTAAATCTCAACAGTTTTCTGAAAAACGTATGTTTCTATATCAGTGGTGCTCAATCTTTTTCATGTCAAGGACCCCCAAAATTATATGTATCTGGCCGCAGACCCCCATCAAAATATTTTGTTCCAGGGACCCCCAGAAGCAAAGATTTGAGTTAAAAATCTTCGCTTTAAAAATATATTATGTTCAAAGATTTGCACACATTTTCATGATTTTTCAAAAATAGCAGATATGCAAGCTCATAGCGCGGCACTGTAAAATAATGCTTTTTAGCTCAAATCTAAAAATGACACAGTTCCAGAGTTGCTTCTCTGTCTATTAAGCCTAATTAACGGGCCTGGTGTGGAGGGCCGATAACCGCTAAACAGCGATCATCTGCCCTTAGCGCGCGGCGCTCAATAAAGAGTCACTCCACACACAATGGTGTGATCAAGAAAGGAAAGATGGGAGGAAAGAGAGAGAGAGAGAGAAGGACAAAATGAGTGGATGGGTGGTTAAACCTTAATTGACCGGGGTCCCCATGAGGGTTCTATACTTGGTCTGCTATTTGTTTGCCCTCTAGTCTGTACACCGAATCACTTTGCCGAAAATAGACGATCTACAAGCTCACAACGTGTTGCGTTGTGAGGCGAATGTTCACCTATATCAGACCACGCCCAGAATAGCGACACCGGGGTTCAAGTGGTTAACCCATTAACACCTGGAACATCAGTGTTATTTTTAGATTTGAGCTAAAAAGCATGATTTCACACCTTGGCTATTAAAAAATAGCAGATATACAAGCTCGTAGCGCGGCACCGAGTGCCGCGCTACGAGCTTGTAGATCTGCTATTTTTTTTTTATTGAGAAAATGTGTGCAAATCTTTGAATATATATATTTTCAAAGCGAACATTTGTAACTCAAATCTTTGCTTTTGGGGGGTCCCTGGAACAACATATTTTGAGATGGGGGTCCGCGGCCAAATACATATCGTTTTGGGGGTCCTTGACATGAAAAGGTGTGAGAACCACTGACATAGCAACATACGTTTTTTTTTTTTTAAACTGTTTAAGAAGACATTTTGTAGAATCGGAACCTCAGGCCTTAATGGGTTAAGGGAAGAGTGGTGGTAGTAAAGGTGT
>NC_137620.1:33821751-33861588 GCF_963280865.1 Gymnoscopelus braueri | reverse complement strand
ACACCACCACACACACGCACACACACAAACGCACACATACATACGGTACATGCACAGTGCACACACGCACGCAAACACACACACACACACACACACACACACACACACACACACACACACACACACACACACACACACACACACACACACACACACACACACACACACACACACACACACACACCATCCAGTTGTAACTAAGCTGGACAATTCATTGGTGCAATACAAAAGTGGCGCCGCGATTCAGAATCCATATGGGATCTGTCCTTTTGTTGTGAAGGAGAGGTGTCAATACCATCTAATGATCTAGAAGGTGGGTGTGCGGGCGTGCATGCGTTCACTCTTGTCTATGTGGAAGGGTTTGACAAAACACTGTCACTCTTCGAAGGTCATTTTCCTAGAAATCCTGAATCTGTATACTATCATAGTTGCACACAAAAAATTCCTCAACCGCTTACTGCTTACCGTTTTTTCTGAGAAAAGAAGGTTAGCCAATGGAATACAGCCACCCTAAGGACTGCTAACCATTGAGCTGCTACCTTTAAACGCATTTTAAATCTGAGGCTTTTTTTGGTATACTATTTAAATCCTTTTGAGAAAAAATGCTGCTAATTGTCCCAAAGTGACTGCAAAAGATTGCTGCTACTCGTTTCAAAAAGCTTTATACCATGTATATAACAACGCAATGTGACATAGCTCTGTTTAACTCAATGCAGTACCCTCTCCAACTGTATATACTTTCCCAATTTTCTAAAACTGTTTTTAATATTTTGTTTGTTGTTGCTTTGGCAATGTAAACATATGTTTTCTCGTGCCAATAAAGCCCCTTTGAATTGAATTGTGTGTGTGTGTGGGGGGGGGGGGGGTCTTGTTTACATGTGACACCCAATTGTCAGGAGGTGTCTCCATGGACAGCCAGAGGGGGTTGCGTTGTGAATTAGTGTTGTCCTCATGGGCACATGGTCCTTCCTCATTGCTTCCTAACGAGGGGGGAGGGTGCTGTTGTTCTGGCCCGACTGGGACGTTTGCACTGTAGTCACTGTTCGCGGCTTTTACCGCTTTTGCTTCGTTCCAATTCTGAGCTGTCTGGTTCTGGTTCTGTGGGCGCTGCCAGGGGGTTGCCTGGAATGTCCAATTAGAAAGGACGGGAACATTTTAATTAAATAATTCAAAACATTATTGTTCCAGTTAAACCATTTCAACCTGGCGTCCCTATTTAGGGCATGTCAGTATTGTCAGAGAGAGAAACAAAAGAAAGTCATAATATTTACCACAATTTTTTAAATTGCAAAAATAGCAGATTTACAAGCTCCCAACACGTTGCATTGTGGCATGTTTAACGGTTATGAAGAGTCACTGTTTGAGTGTTTTTGTCATTTTGCAGTACGTTTTTTGTTCACATAGATACATGGGAAAAAGAGAACCATGAAACAAGTGAAGGAGAAGCATGATGTCACGTTATGAACCGTCAACCCTATCTTGTCTTGTTACAGTATGTATGAAACTCTGAGAGCCATGTTTGCTCAGTTACTGTAGCCGTGAACAGTGTACAGTGTGGTATTTTAAATGGAAATTCCTCTCTCTTTTCTAGTCAAAGCTAGAAAGCACTAGGGAAGAATGTGCTCCTCGGAGCACAGGTCTCCGCCAGGCCAGGTAGCTTATTGTGGGCCAGCAAAGTTTGGAATGGCGTGGCTTATTTGGGGAGCTGCGTAATAATCCAAGGAATCCAATGGGGAAATAATTATTTTGATCACATGACTACAGAGATATGGTGTACCAATTTGGGTGAGGTTAGCCTGGTAAACACCCCCTCCCTCCGGAAATCTCATGCATTGCATTGCATTTGGTTTCAGGAAGGAGGGTCTGGGATTGCTCACAGAGTAAAGCTGCCCGAACCGCTGCGCATACGAACCAATCAGCGGCTGCTAGGGGCGGGATCATCCAATCACCTGCCTAGTAGCTTGAAAAAATGAAACTCCGTCTGTCATCGATTCTGCGCCCGAAGTCTCAGATGCAAGTACGCTGTGAAACAAAATGTGTGTCGCAAGCTTCTTCCATTTGACGGAGTGAGGTTAGGGTGAGGTAGGAGTAGTAGCAAAAAGTGTGTTTTTGCAAAAAAAACTACAACATGGTGTAAAATCTTGTCAGGTGGAAATGGGCGTGGCCTATTTGGGGAGTTGCATAATGATGCATTTTGATTATATGATCTACGGTTCGAGAGTTATAGGCCAAAACGTGAATCAACCTGTTATAGTGCCACCATGAGGCTAAATCGAAAAATGTATGCTTGCATTTCTTCCTTGACCTAGTGGGAATGTGCTTGCAAAGTGTCGCGCCAATCGGACGCTGCGTTCATGATTTGAGGCATTTTGTTCAAAATGGCCGTGCCACTCCTGCAGTGGGTGGGAGGGGCGGGTGGGAGGGGCGGGTGGGAGGGGCGGGCGGGCGGGCGGACCGACGGTGGACGTCACAAACGTAACATGAGGACTCGCAAGGCGTAAAATCCTCACCAAACTTAGCACACACACACTGGTCAGTGGTCTGCCATCAGAATAGTCACACCAGGTGTGGGGCCCCTGGGTGCCACAGGCGCACCGTTGCTCCAATCAGCACCAAACTTGACACAAACACTGATACTGTATGTGTGTGTGTGTGTGTATATATATATATATGTATATATATATATATATATATATATACATATATATATATATATATACATATATATATATATATACATTCAAGACAACGTTAACCAAATAATGCTCATATATTATTTACAATACCATCTAGCTGACATTTACTGGTTATGAATAGTCACTGTGTGTGTGTGTGTGTGTGTGTGTGTGTGTGTGTGTGTGTGTGTGTGTGTGTGTGTGTGTGTGTGTGTGTGTGTGTGTGTGTGTGTGTGTGTGTGTGTGTGTGTGTGTGTGTGTGTGTGTGTGTGTGTGTGTGTGCGTGCGTGCGTGCGTGCGTGCGTGCGCGTGTGTGTGTGTGTATTGTATCTATGCATGCATCGATGTCCAATGCCTTGATGCTCCTGGTCCTGTTTGCGCTTTACATCCGCCGTCTAAAACAGCGCATGAGCCCACGCGAGACGCGCTCCGTGACTCCCCGGGGCCGCCAGCGGTCGTCGGGCAGATAACCTCCAGCGCTCACCGCGGCTGCCTGCCTGGCAGAGCCCCGTTTTCCCCAGGCCTCGCATTTATTAGCCCTGATGCGTGTGAGCCGGCGTTTCGGGCACAGGCAGCCGAGCGAGAGCGCAGCGGACGCAAACCATGCTTGACACGGCCATCTCATCTGGAAGGCGAGAATAAATAAGATTCCAGTGGGGAGGAAAATGCACAATCATTGCCTGGGAGCCGGGCATGAGATTTGTGCGAAGCCAAGCTGAGCCGAGCCAGGCTGGTTGTCCTGCTTGGACCGGTCCATGGAGGTCCACTTTTCACGGCCTTCCCCCGGTTAACCATTCTCCCTGCTCAGGTTTTTTTTTCTGTTTACGTTTAGCGGTTAAGATGTGCATGGGCCCCCTGCTGTGGCCTGGGGTGGGTCGTACCACTTGCAGGTTTGCTCATGAGAATCCCATTGTTTTCCCTCTATACTCTTTTTTTCCCCTCTAAATGTCAGTCTGCACTATTCCGTCCCCCATACAGAAATGCTACGCTTCAGCATGACTGAGTTCCGTCAGGGAGATGTGGAAAAGACATAGGGAGTCTCCGCCACTATCAATAGAAAAAGGTCCCGTGTTATTATAACACGGTGCACTCAAGTACAGGCTATATAACTTAATCTTCGTGAGGAAATGGTGTTTGGGCCCTGGGAAAAAAAAAGGTAATTTGCAAGTCAGAATAGTGGCTTTAATGCCCTGAAACGAGGTTACTTGATATTGGACAAGTCTAAAAAATCCGGTTTCTCAGCTACTATCTTGTGTGAGGACCAGGCATGGGCTTAAAATAGCCAGCGGAAGGAGCCAATCATAATACTTTATTTTGAGAATGTAATTTTCTCACGGCTTGCCAGTAATTAACCTCCGCACAAAAAAAAGGTATTGGAAGCAGCGCACACACAATTGCAGCCCCATAGTTTGTTTAAAAGACTGGGCTATATGATCGGCTGCGTGTGGCTGGGGAGCGGGGGGGGAAAGAGAGGAGGAGGAGGAGGAGGAGGAAAAAAGGAGCCAAGATTCGACTTTATCTTCGGCGCGGGGAGCCTTTTCTCTCGCATTCTGTGCCTGGTTTTATTCAAAACTGCTGTTTCTTCACTTCTGCTGAATTGGGTTTTTGTTCCTGGCTAATTCCAGTTCCTCGTCTCTAGTCTAGGAGCTCGTGGGAACCGCCGGGATCGCTTACAATCACTTCAGTCAAACACCTGGGAGATAATTGACTGGGCTTCGGTCAAACTTGCCCCCCCTCCTCCCTCCCCTCCCCCTCCCGCCTGCTCTCCTTCTTTTTTTTTCTCCTCCAAGTCATCACAATGGAGACAAAGAACATAGGCACTGCACACACACACAAAAAAGAAAAAGATCAGAATCACGGAATCCATTCCCAGACGAGGCACTGTATAGATGAGCCCAAAGAGCCAAATCGCCTTGCCTGAGTCTGGCCAGGCTGAAGGAGAAAATGGTTGAGGAACTGTTGTGTTTTTTAGCTTGGTGGTGCTACAGAGCAGTGTTGATTTTGACAGCAAACGTTGATTTGGTAGTCATAGTCTTTTGAATAAAATTCCATTTAGTTTTAGTCACATTTTACTAGTCATCTGAAATGTTTTAGTTTTTGTCTAGTTTTAGTCGACTAAATACCATAAGATTATAGTCGACTAAATCTACAGTTGACTTAGTCGACTAAAATGTATTTTGGCGGTGCCTTGATGGCGTCGTAATGGCTGATTTTACACTTGGTTGCATGCTGAAAATAGCCGATCTACAAGCTCAGCTTGTGGATCTGCTATTTTCAGGGCGCAACAGCCGAGCGCAACCAAACATAAAATGACATATCTTTTAGTTCTACTGGATCTCTTCTCCACTAGTCCCTCACTAACATTTTAGTCTAGTTTTTATTTGTTGGTGAAATTGTCAATATATTTAGTCTAGTTTTAGTCATCATAGCTTAGGTTTTTTTTAAATTATTATTTAGTTTTCGTCAGTGAAGAAAAGGTAGTCGACGAACATTTTTTGTCATAGTTTTAGTCGACAAAATCAACACTGGGCTACAGAGAGAGGGGTGCAGGCCAGGGCATATAGTGCTGGAGAGACCCTGAGAGTGAAATGCATGGAGATGACTTTATACTTTTGTCTTTTTTTCCACACCTGAATGGATGCTTTCAGTATTACGAATTGAACTCCAGAGAGTGAAACACATAGACTTTTATGTGATAATAAATCAATCCCCTCAGCCCAAACTTGATTTAACTGTCAGATCCGTGTTGTAATAAGCTCAGATCCAGGAATATTTATGAGCCTCCGTTCTTCTAACTGACTGGATAATAATGCTTCTGTAATTATTTAATGTAGGGGCAATGTTACTACTCACTGGAGTGTGCTACAGTTCGTAGTCCTAAAAAACCTGGAAGTGACTTTTCCATGGGTTCCCTCGACAGATTTCCAATGCTTTATTTTACCATGATCTAGAACATGAGGTCTGTAGTTAACATAAGCGAGTCTTGCATTTTGATCCACGTTACAACATTAATTATAGCTATTAATATGGCAAATGTGAATTTTAAAGCCGTTATGTGCTTTTTAAAACCTTATATTAATTGCCTAGGTTGTTAAAAAAGAGTGTTAATTTATTTAAATTATTGAACAAACCGTGTTAATATAGAAAGCCTTAATGTGCTACAGAACTTATTTTGTTAATTTATCCAAAACTCAGTGTAAAAAATTTTGCACTCAATATATCTTCTGGCCTACAAAAAGACATCATCCCTGTTGCACTCAATGGATGTTGCCGTCTTATGAGGACCCGGGTACATAGGAACTTGCACCAAAATAGTAAATTGTTTTCTTTTCAGCCTTAGCATGTGGTATATAGAGAAAAAATTATAATAACAGCAAATTGGCAATTATTTTTCATCAGACACAAAGGTATTCAGCAAGCTAGGCGATTAGATGCAGACTGTTTGTCCTTCAGTAACAGCTATTAGCGACAATGCTTTACTTGTGATGTAATTAATATCATGGATTAATTCTTCGTGCTGCCGAAACATACGTTCATGCTATGTATTTTGGCCCACTGCGGCAGCAGCTGTCATTGAAATCACATGGCTTCTCGTTAGATTAAATTTGATAGCTGCTCTATGTTCCCTCTAAACCCCAAGTTTAGCATCAGGGTTAACTAACGTATTGGTTGGGGTAACAAGTTGCCTCCATGCTGTCGACTGCTGTCACCATCCTTTACAAATGGAATACAGCGCATACTGTAATATTGCACATGATGAACTGACCCAACGTCTCATCTTGCATACGGACAGTGCTGTTGGTCTCTCCTATACAGAACAAAGGGTATCTTCCATACCGTGTCCTCATCATAAACCTGTACATTATCACCCCTTAATTACTAATAGGATAATAATACTAATAATGTTGACAGCTTTATATAGCCTGTCCTTCTTTGTTATGCCCAAGCAAATGTACAGGGACCACACACTCACTCTCTCTCTCTCTCTCTCACACACACACACACACACACACACACACACACACACACACACACACACACACACACACACACACACACACACACTCACACCATTTTATATGGAAGGCGCATTGACAGATTGAGGTCTCTGGAGTGATTTAACTATTTTGGAACCTTGCCTTCCCCCTTGACATACCGCTTGTCTTCATCTTCTTGGACTGACACCAATCCTTGTAGTACTATATGCATCCGTTTGAACATCATAGGGCCCAGGTGGGATTTTATGTGCTATCTGTTGTGAATTAACACGGACATGAAAGATTAATAGCCTTTAAGTTATTGTAACTTTACCACTGACTTGATACGGCGGTGCGGTGGATTCTCCACATTGTCGTATATGCGTATAACCTTTCATGGACATATTGCAAACACATGCTTGCTTGTGACAAACTGTCTCGGATCAGCTGTGTGTGTGTGTGTGTGTGTGTGTCATGGAGTTATATATAATAGAGAGGTAACCGGAAATCTCCGCTCATTCACTTGTATGGAGTTGCTCACCCAAAGCATACCCGTACTCCCTTTTTACCCCGTCTTCCGGGTTGCGAAAGGTTGGCGGGCGCCGGGGCCTATCTGGGGCATCTGCGCGTCGTCTCACATGTGCAGTAGTGTCACGCGCAAGCTCGTGCGCAAGCTCATGAGTCGTGCCCATTGGTCGAAACAATTTTTTCGCTCGTTCATGTGTCTGGCCCCAGCTGAAGTAAGCTGCAGTACCAGAAGCGGCTACCATGTCCATGTGTGTGTGTGTGTGTGTGTGTGTGTGTGTGTGTGTGTGCAGTGTTGCCAGATTCTGTGAGAGAACAAGCAACCAGGTCTAGGAAAACCAGCTCAAAAGAAGCGACTATGAGCACTTTAACATATACATCAGCTATTTGAAAGTAGCAGATCTACAAGCTCACAACGTGTCGCGATGCGACGCGTTGTGAGCTTGTAGATCGGCTATTTTCAAATAAAATCTTGCCGGGAAATTATAATATAAGCAGATCTGGCAACCCTGTGTGTGTGTGTGTGTGTGTGTGTGTGTGCGAGTGTAAGTGTGTCTTTTTGCAATTTAGTGCATGTATGGCTATCTACAGCATGTACGTTACGTGTGTGTGTGTGTGCGTGTCACGTGCGCAAAACTTGCGAGGAAAGACAAACAATGTTGCTATGGGACACTATCAACCATGTCAACTGTTCTGACCTTGTTCGTTTTGAGCAATCATCAAAGTCTTGAAAAGGCTGTGCATCTGCGATCCCCTTTTAACCTGTTGTTACCTCCTCGCGTTGCAGTTGAAAGCATACCTCGACGGCTAGCGTCTTAGCACTTCCCTCCACCCCTCCTGCACAGTTCAGAAAGTGTCTGCAATGATCTCAGATGTATATATTAAGTATGTCTGACTGGTAGCACATGTGACACACATGCAGTCTGGTATCAGATATCATGTTTCATATGTAGTGAACTATTTGCCTGGCAGGGGGGGCGGCTATTCACAGATTTGTTGTAACCCATAACCCCCCCTCCGTAATGGCAGCGGTAATCCTCCATATATCAGTTTTATGTCCACTGAAACATATAAGAAAGGCAACATGTGTCCCTTCCATCATTGTATGATTAACGCTTCACACTCTCTGATTGATGTGAACAAATAAGAATGGTAGGCTACCCACTACCCTCCACGACGATTATCTTGCCATTGTAGATAAGACATTAATATACATTCATTCCATTATCGGGCCTATAAGCAAAGCCGTATCATGTCATCTTCCAATTCCGCATGTATCTTTGTGCTATATGGACTTCACGCTAGCTCCCCTTTGCAAAGCAAGCGTTTGGCTGCTGGAGGAATATTTCACATTTCCGGCCCATTACGCTTGGCCAGGGCCTCGACGATGGCCAAAAGTACCTGCTTTAATTGCTCTGTTTTACAGACTGTACACAAGGCTACCCTCGCTAAATACCGCATGCTTAGATTAATGGGAGCGTTCAGCGTTAGTGCATTTTTAATGAGGGCTGGAGGCTGCCAGACTACATTTTCTATATGATGAGGCTCCCTCTCTCCCCTTCGCTTCGTGACACTGGCACGGGATGTCGTGGCGCCCCAATGCCCGCCAGCTGGCATCCAGCATGAAGCCAGTGGACGGCTGGTGTGCCCGGCTGAGTGTGGCCCACCCGCAAATGATGAGCAAATAAACAAGCATCTCTGTCTGCTGGAGTTTTTATTTATTTATTTTGGACTGTGGCTGAGCGTCACGGCTTGTAATGCTCATGGGATGTCACATGCACGCACGCACACCAGCGTGCACGCACGCAGACAGACACAGCCATAAACACACTTACACACACAAACACAGCATGCACCAGCACGCACGCACACACGCACACACAGACAGAGCCATAGACACACATGCACACAAAAAACACATGAATGATTTGGTTCGTTTTTTTCACCTTCACACATTTCAGTGCACCTGTTGTTGAAGTCAACACACACACACATGCTCACGCACTCGTACACACACACACACACACACACACACACATACACACACACACACACACACACACACACACACACGATGCGTAAGCAGAAGCTTATCAAACAGAAACAAGAGTTTACAGGTTGATATGTTACAGGCTACAGGGTGTGACCCTGGTTTGCATATTTGCATGCAGACTGCAGCGGAGTGCAGAGAGTGTAGAATGGCAGTCAGCACAGAAGATAACCCCAAACATTCCCCCTGAATTTATGCCAGGATCCTATTCCCTCTCACTGAATTAATGCTTTAATCTCTCCCCCTTTGTTGCATGCGTACTTGGGCTCTCTCTCTCGCTGTGTGTGTGTGTGTGTGTGTGTGTGTGTGTGTGCGTGTGCGCGCGTGCGTGCATGTTTGTTTGCAGTTTAGTGCGTCTGACTATCTACTGTATGTTTGTCTATTTATATCTCAAAGTGTGTGCGTGTGTGCGTGTGTGCTTGCGTACGCACGGACGCAAGCGTGCATGAGTGAGAGTGGGAGAGACAGGAAAAGAGACGGAGAGAGAACGTGCAAGAGATTATCTGCGTGTTTCTTCCACTGCAGTGGCTGTTTCACGAAGTTCTTTAGGAAGGAAAGCGTTTACCATAGAAGTCGTGAGCCTGAGAAATTGCCACCTTTTTGCCATTTCAGTCTCTTCCCTATTCAAAGTCACACCAATAGTCCCCCCATCAGTTCTGCTGTCTTTGCATTTTTCTGTCCGACAAAGAAATGGCTAGTGTTCTTTAATAGAAGATTACAGTACCTTTAAATTCAAGCTTAAAAGATTATGCGCTTTCATATATGTCTGTGTGGTCCATTATTCGATGTCATTCCTTGAATAGAGTCATTTCTCTTTCTCAACCCCCCCATCCTCCACATCTCTTCCACTCGCTTAGTTGTTCACTCATCTATCTGTCAATCTTTAACCCATTAAGGCCTGAGTCCGCTTCTTAAAATGTTTTCTAAATCGTAACAGAATTTTGAAAAAAATATAAAAAATATTTTTTTACGATTTTTCAAAAATAGCAGATCTACAAGCTCATAGCGCGGCACTCGGTGCCGCGCTATGAGCTTGTATATCTGCTATTTTTGAATAGCCAAAGAAATATAAAATGACACAGATGCGTTCCTGGTCTTAATGGGTTAATTCAGCTGGTTTATCTATTCAAAGACCTTTCCTATACAGAATGTCGTGTGCTAAAACTTTTCCCCAGACACCTGTGTCAAAAATGACTCGATACACTGCAGGGGGTTCCTAAAGTGGGGTCCAGGGATCCCCAGGGGTCCTTGAGGGACTTCCAGGGGCTCCGCAGCCAAATTAGAAAGCATGAAAAAGGTGTTTAACCGCTTTTAAACCTATATTTTATACTTCGGCTACTCGGAAATAGCTGATCTACAAGCCCACAATGCGTTGTGATGTGAGCTTGTAGATCTTGAACAATTTAAAAAAAATGTTTCGTTTTTTTTTTAACAGCACAACACAAACTAACTTAAAGGTAGGGTAAGTGATATTTTTTGGTTAAAACAAAAAGTATCTTGTTAAAAGGTTAAAGCACTATATTCTGATAGTAATCATTGCTATAGAGTGTTTTTTCAGTAACAGATGTCTCCCCGTCTCTCCAGCTCTTTAATAAACAGAAAATACATTTTTCGGTAGGTGTCAAAATCTCAGCCAATCAGGAGAAAGTACCCATTTTTAAGCTTAATTTGTATAGAGTTCCAGTTCCAATTTTGTCTGCTCATTTCTTAGTGTCATCACTTCCAATTTCACTCGTTTAATCTGTATCCTGATTGAGTTCTCTGTCCTGATTGGATAAAATTGGAAATGAAACTGAAACTGAAACGAAAATGCATTTTCTGTTTTATAAAGAGCTGGAGAGACAAGGAGACTCCTTTTACTGAACAAACACTCTATAGCAATGAGTACTATCAGAATATAGAGCTATTTAACAATTATTTTAACCAATGTAAATCACTTACCCTACCTTTAATCTTAAACTAACTTAATCTTAAATCTTGAACAATTTTGTTTTTAAATGTGTTTTTAACAACAACCACACAAACCATCTTAATCTTAACTGGTATAAACATTTTTCAGATGGGGGGGGGGGTCTGCAAACCAAACACCGTGCAGATCAATTTGCGACTCCTTGACACGAAAACGTCTGAGAAACCACTGATGTACCGTATCTTTTGATCCTGTGGCTCACTCTGCATGCAGTACCACCAACGCATGCACTGACAGGCCATATCCATAATTTATTCCTTTTTATAAAAATGAAAAATCAAGCCTATCCCGGTGAACGTTAATTCCCCCCCCCCCCCCCTCCACCACCCTCACGCCACCTGACTCATCGTTTTTATGTATTATTCTGACTATTGGTAATGATGTCCTGTGTTGGTAGGCCATTACAGGAGAGGATCTTAATTTGCCCATTGTTAATTAATTGCAGCGTACTTACGGGAAGTAATAAAAACGCTATTAAGTAAAATACCTCTATCATTAACCTAACTTCGTTAATATGGGGATCAGCGGGGCTCGATAAACAAAAGCCGTAGTGTCCGCCACCACAGGGGTAATTAAAAATGCACCGTCATTAATTATGTCAGTAGGAAGATTTGCCGTTGAGTTAGAGAGCCTCGTTGACTGGCCCCTCCCCCCCAAGATAGAAATCAGGCTCTTTGGTGAGAGCAGTCAGTCTTAACTTCTCAGCATTAAGGCCAGACCTCCTGTGGTCCAAACTGCACTGTGGTAGTTTTATGCATCCAAATACACTATATCATCCGAATAAATGATGTTATTAAAAAATGAACGCCCTATACCTTTTGCTTTTCTAAGCAAATATTCAAGATGGTATTTGTTACGTCTCATATGCGAGTACACGAGTAAAATTATTTATTCCTCAACATTGTAGCAACAATAAAAGAAGATATAATTAAAGAATAACAACAAGGAAAGTAGTGAATCTACTAGCTAGTGTCCCAATTAATACATCTAAAAGACCAGTTCACACCAATACAACTAGTCACAACCGACCCTGGTCAAATAAGTATTAGTTTACTAAGTATAGAGGGGTTTAAGTGGTCAAGGCTGTAAGCTGACAAGATGCTATAAAATGCTTTCAGGCTGAAACACCATAAAGCAATGTCAGGTTAAATATCCACTATCTTTGCAAACAAAGTCTAGATAGTGCCCTTAGATGCCAATAGTGATAATTATAAGCTTGGATAAACAGGTTTTGTTTGCACCGTAGATTAAATCTTGTGCTAACTACTAAAGTTTTAGTGGAAGGAAAATGTTTAGTGGGATCACATCAATGAGTTTCCCTTGAAGCTAGGGGTGTCATGAAAGAGATACTCCCTTAGATATGAAATACCTGTGCAAGAGCTGGAAATCAAAAAAGAATGTGCTGTCTTGGGACAGCATTGCTGTTTTCCATACTGTCAGTGTGTGATGTCATGGCAATTTTCACTCACACCCAAAAAATATTTATGCTGAGAAAGTTTTCTGTCTCGGAGATTGTGGAGTTAGGTTTCAGGGGCAATTTCAGGGCATTCATTTTTTTAAAGTAATGTACAATGTACTCACATGTTTATGTAAGAGCATATGTGTACATAATACGGTATGCCTGTACACATGCCAATACACAGCCATATACTGTAGTAGTACACGCAGTGGTGGGAAAAGTACTCAAATGTTTTACTTAAGTAAAAGTATCAATACTGCAATGTAGAAGTACTCTGTTACAAGTAAAAGTCCGGAATTCAAAATTTACTTGAGTAAAAGTACAAAAGTATTGGTATCAAAATGTACTTAAAGTACCAAAAGCAAAAGTACTAAAATGTTTGAAAATAGCAGATCTACAAGCGTGTAGATCTGCTATTTCCAAATAGCCTAGGTATAAAATAGGGATACAGTGGTTAATGTATGTTTTATAATGTAATAATGTATATCTGCAAAGTAACTAGTAACTAAAGTTTTCAAATAATTGTAGTGGAGTAAAAGTACAATATTTGCCTCTGAGATGTACACATGCAAATGGAGTAGAAGTAAAAGTATAGACAAAAAAGGAAATAAAAATGGAATTACGCCAGCAAAGTAAAAGTACCTCAAAATCGTACTTAAGTACAGTACTTAAGTAAATGTACTTAGTTACTTTACACCATGCGCAGCAGTGGTCAGTGTATTACTTTACTGGTTCAAGATCGAGAACGTGTTTCTACAAATCAGTAAAAACTCATACACTTTACTGTGATGATAAAAAAAGACTCAGTTCAGAACAGAATGCATCAGCAGCATCACAACAGAAATGCAGAAAGAGCAAATAATGATTCACACCCGCGCTTGTGTTTATTCCAGAATCTCATTGAACCAAGAACAATGCACAATCCCACCCATTGATATCTGGCTACGAGACAAGCATCTCCACCCTTATCTTATTTCACTTTAAAGCTTCTGCTGTTGTTTCAAATATATCCTCGCTGTCGGGTGGAACCTTGTACTGTATGTCCAAAAACATTGCATTTCAGGAAATGGAAAAAATAACCTTTTATTAATAGATCCAATGTAGTTATTATTCAGTCAAAACTCCTGTTAAGACTTTTCATTGGTTAAATATTTATAAAAACCCACAGACACATTTAACCACTTTCACTTCCTATATTAAAAATTGTCTTAAGGGAGGACGGGCCGGCAGACCTCGGACGTCACGCTCACGTCACCATGACTCAACCATAACCCTATGAGGAGTTCCCAATGCAGCTACGCCCAAATATGGAGTGTGTTGTCTAATCTAAATGTGTTGTCATGGCATCAGGCGCAAAAAAAATCAGTTGGCTCCATATACGGCCACAAAAGAGGGCATGTCCATATATGGGCATACACTGTACTGATATCAGTACAGTACATATATGGGCATAAAGGGACAAAGGCTGACGCATACAGAGCTCTCCATATATGGGCATATCAGTCGGATCTGCGGTGCGACGTAGGTGTGAGGGCCGCGCAGTGGCCCGAACCTCTAGTTGTAAGAAATAGCAAACATAGCAGATCTATAAGATCACGCTTGTGAACTTATAGATCGTCTATTTTGCCACTTTTGTATGACGAAGTAGGATTTTTTTTTTTTTTAAACATAGAAAGTTGAAACATGGAGATAGAAGGTTTCTGCCCATGTTAGACTTAGTGGTTTCAAGCCTTTTGGTGTGGTTGGGGGTGTAAAGGAGCTGCACGGGCTCTAGGGCTGCGCGCTCGCAGGGGCTTTTGGACTCTTTGTCTTGTTTCTTCCTCGGTTCATTTCAGGCATCTCCTCACTATAGCCTTATCTCTATTCGTTTTCTCACTCTCTTTCCTCCTGTCTCCACCATGTCACCTCCGGATGTGATATGAGAAAAACAACTGGGATATCTCTCTCCATGTGAACCATTTGCTTAACCATAACGGCCACCAATCTCTCGCCACGGTTATAGCTCATGGGACGCTGGTGCCGCGATTGGAGGAACACTGCAAATGAACCAGCAGCTATCTATGGTTACCAGTCCTATGCACCACTGGCCTTGTCCCCCTCCCTGCCAATATCACCCCATGTGGAACCTATGGTTCTACAAAGGCTAGGAAATAAAACTGGTTTCAATGGGGGCTGGATTGGAATTCCAGGTGTTTTTTTTGCGGGCGTGTTTGTTCAAAGGCTTATGTTTAAAATTCAGTCACGTGAAAGTCGCAGAAAACAGTCACGTACAGTATGGAGAATAATGATCACTGGGCTCGACACCCCCTTTAATAATAATCTTGAGACAATTGATTTTAGAGGGAAAGAGGCGGGGCACATCTGCCACGGCTAATGTGAGGTTCTTTACATGCAAGCGGTTGAAAATTGCATTTACATTTTTGCACAGCCGCGTGACAAATGGTTGGGGGGGAGAGTCTGTCCATATAATACGGCGTAATAATGAATAGCCATACATGTCCGTGTGTTATGATTCATCGAATGCCTCCCCAGAGCCTTCGGCAGTATATATTCCTGTTGTATTCCAAACTTCACGTTAAAGGTGAGGAAATAAATAAAGGCGAGTCAGAACGCTCTCTCCCTCCCTCTGTTACGTTTTTTCGGCCTTAACATCTCCCAGATGAGCCATGAAAATCAGTGCTCTGACTTTATCCCAGAGCTCCACGTTTTTACAAGGAGAGATAAGGGCAGCTCAGACCCATTGTGGCGGGCCGGCGTGACCCCAAACATCTAAGGGCATCTCGGCCATCTCCAATTGTGTGCAAGCTAACGGCATATAGGCCTATTGAGCTGCATAGACCTAGCCCTTTGTGCCAAGTGAAAAGAGAGGGGCCTGGTAATTAAGCGAGGGAGAATGTAAGTGACTTCCTATGTGCATAAATGAATAATCAAGCGAGTGACTGTGTCATCTCGGATGTGGATAAATGAATAAGTTGCCAAATGCGAACGTCAGTAAGTGGGTTAGCATGTAAATAAATGAATAAGTTAGCAAATTACTGTTTAACTCTTTAAGACCTGGAACGCATCTGTGTCATTTTTTGATTTGTGCTAAAAAAGCATTATTTTTCACTTTGGCTATTCAAAAATAGCAGATATACAAGCTCGTAGCGCGGCACTAGCGTGTAGATCTGCTATTTTTGAAAAATCGTGAAAATATGTGCAAATCTTTTGAATACATATATATTTTTAAAGCGAACGTTTGTAACTCAAATCTTTTCTTCAGTGGATTCAAATGTCTTCTAAATCCTAACATTACATTTTTGTTATAATTGTTGCTATAATATCAGTGGTGCGCAAACTTTTTCATGTCGAGGACCCCCAAAATGATATGTACTTGGCCACGGACCCCCATCTCAAAATATGTTGTTCCAGGGACCCCCAAGATTTGAGTTAAAAATGTTCGCTTTAAAAATATATTATTCAAAGATTTGCACACATTTTCACGATAAAAAGATAAATAGCAGATCTACAAGCTCATAGCGCGGCAGCACTCAGTTTCGCGCTATGAGCTTGTAGATCTGCTATTTTTGAATAGCCAAAGAAATCCGAAAATTACACAAATGATGTTTTCCCGGTCTTAATGGGTTAAGTGTGTTAGCATGTAAATAAATGAATAAGCGAGTGAATTACAATTCGAGGGACTGTGTTTGCGGGGCGAGTAAAGACGTTAGGGGGGGAACAAGGGTGTCGGCGGCGGCGATGCACGGAAGTTATCCGCCTCCGGCGAAAAGCCTTTGTGGCCCCACGGCTGTGTTGTGTGTGAGCGGCCGTCACTTGGCTGCGGCACGACGGGCCAGAGTATATCTGCATCACGCGTGTCATCTTTCCTCGTGTACGGATGACATGCCAATTACTCCTTAATTACACGCGTCATCTGGACCAGAGCGCCCCAACGCCAGCGCTGATTAATCCTGTTTACTGTGGTGGTGATGAGAGGCCCGGTGGTCACGCAGCACCACCACAAAACACAGAGAGAGAGAGAGAGAGAGAGAGAGAGAGAGAGAGAGAGAGAGAGAGAGAGAGGAGAGAGAGAGAGAGAGAGAGAGAGAGAGAGAGAGAGAGAGAGAGAGAGAGAGAGAGAGAGAGAGAGAGAGAGAGAGAGAGAGAGAGAGAGAGAGAGAGAGAGAGAGAGAGAGAGAGAGAGAGAAGGCCTCAGGGGTGGCATGGCTCAGGGTTCAAAAACTGAGTGACTGGTGAGCTTGCACTATAGGCTCTATGCACAGCAGCCATATTGTGAAGACATTCACAGGTGTTGCCAATGATACTAATGAAGGCTCTGTTCTATAGAGCGTCGCAGTTCCCGCCCACTTCCTGTTTTTTTTGGTGCCGGAAGAAAAAACTCAATGCATTTTTCCATTGACATTTCCAAAAATATTTATATCTATTAATTTAAGCCTCGAATCAAGCCATCATGAGATGACATGAATCATGACCATAAAACGTTTTTTTCTGTGATTTTTTTAAATTTTATATTTAATTATATGATATACTATATTTAATAAATACCCTTTGTTTTGCCGTTTTCAAAAAAAAAATATCACAGAATCAAACGTTTTATGGTCATGATTCATGTCATGTCATGATGGCTTGATTCGAGGCTTAAATTAATAGATATAAATATTTTTGGAAATGTCAATGGAAAAATGCATTGAGTTTTTTCTTCCGGCACCAAAAAAAACAGGAAGTGGGCGGGAACTGCGACGCTCTATAGGCTCTATGCACAGCAGCCATATTGTGAAGACATTCACAGGTGTTGCCAATGTAGTAGGGGGTACTAAGTGAAAAATCGTTACGCGGCGGAAAAAAGCATGAAATTTGATACAGATGTCCCTTGGGTCATCCTAAAACATCCTAGAAGGGGTGCCCAAAAAAATCTTAAACAGGAAGTGAGTTATGGACAAAATCCAAAATGGCCACCTAAACTGTTGACCGTTGACTAAAAAGACACCAAATAATCTCCAAAAAGCATCAAATGTGGCACACATGTCCTTTGGGTCATCCTAAGACATCCTAGAAGGGGAGCCCAAAAAAATCTGAAACAGGAAGTGAGTTATTGACCAAATTGAAAATGGCCGCCTAGTGTTGTCGATTGACTCAAAAGACAACTAAAGAATCTCCAAAAAGTATAAAATGTGTCACACATGTCCCTTGGGTCATCCTAAGACATCCTAGAAGGGGTGCCCAAAAAAGTCTTCAACAGGAAGTGAGTTATTGACTAAATTGAAAATGGCCGCCTACAGTGTTGGCGATTGACTCAAAAAGCCTATAGAATCTCCAAAAAGTATACAATTTGGCACATATGTCCCTTGGGTCATCCTAACACATCCTAGAAGGGGTGCCAAAAATAATCTGAAACAGGAAGTGAGTTATTGACTAAATTGAAAATGGCCGACTACAGTGTTGAAAGATGATGCAAGATACCTACATAATCTCATAAAAGCATGAAATGTGGTACAAATGTCCCTTGGGTGATCTGAACGCATCCTACAAGGGGTGCCCAAAAAGGTTTTAAACAGGAAGTGACCGCCTAAAAGCAGTTGACACAAAAGAAAACATAAGGGGACGTAATAAAAGTGTATAATTTGGTACGTACATTGAGTGCTTCTTAATATATCCTAGAAGGGGTTATTTATTTGTTTGCTTGTTTATTAAACTTTTTAGGAAGGGACCATGTTGAAGAAATTCTAAATGGCTGTTTAAACAGTTGACCATGGCAGTCTGCATATTATGCAGACTCAATACGACAGGTTATGCAGTGCATAACTTGCCGTATTTTGTAGTCTACCTTCTGTTTTCATTTCTACATCACTTATTTATTTTACTTTCTGCATAATTTTTTTATTGTACTCTTTGAATCTTCTTTATTTATCTAACTCTCTGCATATTCTCATTTATTTTACTCTGCATCTTATCTTACTCTGCATATTCTTATTTTACTCTCTGCATAATTCTTATTTTACTCTCTGCATCTTATTTATTTTGCACTCTACATCTTCTTGCTTGTTTTACACTCTATCTTCTCATGTATTTTCTTCTTGATCATTACTGTTTTTTTGTGATTAGTGTTTAGTAACTACATGTATTCATGTGTGCCATTTCGCAATTACCAGCACATTGGCATAATGCTCTGCAAGGTAACCCAGCATCCCGGCATCTACTCTTTCTCGAACAGAAGGGCTCAGCTTTGCAGCCACACTTGAGTTCTCTACAAACTTAAGCAGCCTCTGGCAAGAGTGTCCATAAAGGTGTCCACGAATCAGCAACTTTAATTTATTTGTCAGGAGATGGTAGAGATTGCATAGCTTTCAGGCTTCTGGACCAAATGCTAGATTGGCTGCTCGATTTGAATATTGTAGCAGTGCAGCCCGTGTGGGAGGAGTGTTTTCCATTGAGAGACTATTCAAACTTTTTTTGGCACCGGATGCATTCAGATCACCCAAGGGACATTTGTACCAAATTTCATGCTTTTATGAGATTATTTTTTATGAGTGTCTTTTGCATCATCTGTCAAGACTGTACACAGCCATTTTCAATTTAGTCAATAACTCACTTCCTGTTTCAGATAATTTCAGGCACCCCTTCTAGGATGTCTTGGGATGACCCAAGGGACATGTATGCCATTATGAGATTCTTTAGTTGTCTTTTGAGTCAATCGACAACACTGTAGGCGGTCATTTTCAATTTTGTCAATGACTCACTTCCTGTTTAAGATTTTTTTGGGCACCCCTTCTGGGATGTCTTGGGATGACCCAAGGGACATGTATGCCAAATTGTATGCTTTTATGAGATTCTTTAGTTGTCTTTTGAGTCAATAGATAACACTGTAGGCGGCCATTTTCAATTTTGTCAATAACTCAGTTCCTGCTTAAGATTTCTTTGGGCACCCCTTCTAGGATGTCTTAGGATGACCAAAAAGACATGTGTGCCAAATTGTATGCTTTTATGAGATTCTTTAGTTGTCTTTTGAGTCAATCGACAACACTAGGCGGCCATTTTCAATTTAGTCAATAACTCACTTCCTCTTTCAGATTCCTTTGGGCACCCCTTCTAGGATGTCTTAGGATGACCCAAGGGACATATGTGCCAAATTTTATGCTTTTTGGAGATTCTTTTGGTGTCTTTTGAGTCAACGGTCAACAGTTTAGGTGGCCATTTTGAATTTTGTCCATAAGTCACTTCCTGTTTAAGATTTTTTTGGGCACCCCTTCTAGGATGTTTTAGGATGACCCAAGGGACATCTGTATCAAATTTCATGCTTTTATCCGCCGCGTAACGATTTGGCCATTTTTTGTGCTTAGTACCCCCTACTAATGATACTAATGAAGGCTCTGTTCCATTCTGGTCAAAACAGAGTCAGGGTGCTGATGTTGTGCACGTTGGCTCACTGGAAACACTCTGCTACACCAGTGGGTCTAAAATTGGGGTTCAGGGACCCTCATGGTTCCTTGAGGTGGGTTCCAAATGGCCTCTTACGGGCGTGTAACTCTGAAAGTGTACAAATGGAACCAAATGGACCCGCAAGGGTCCATTTGGTTCCATTTGTACACTCTCAGAGTTATGGTGGTCGTGGAAATTAACCACTGTGCTACTCTAAATGTAGCCTCGATCTCCAGGCTTTTATTGTTTAGTTTTGCTTCAAAAATAAAAGCCTGGAGGAGCGCATCAGTGTACCCGGTATAGGAAGTGTTTCATTTCCCCAACCAACCAGAGTGCAGTGGGCGTCGCTCGTAATGTTGTGTTAACGGGGCGGGGGTTGATGGACAGATCGGTGAACCAATGGGATCAGGCGCAATCTCTCCACGCCTCTATACACCCGCCCCTCTATACACGAAAACAGGAGCGCTAGTGCAGCCTACTCTAAATGGAACAGAGCCTTCATTAGTATCATTGGTAACACCTGTGAAGGAAGTGATACTATGGCTGCTATGTGCATAGAGCCTCTTCCAGACTGGGTGAGGTATATATATCTTATCATTCATCAGAAATCATAAAAGACTGGGGATGGAAATCATTCAATGGTCTCATGGGAATGGCTCGGAGGGTTAACATAGATAGCAGAGAGTCTGGGAAAACCAGAAAAACACCAACGTCACAACAATGCCAACGTCTCTCTGAGGTCGCCTACTCACGAGGAAAAGCACAAATGTTGGTTGCTCAGCACATAACCACCATGTGCTTATACATGCACTTTACCGTGCCGGCCGGGACGGGCGGCTCAGCTGCCAAGTCATTTGAATATCACGTCGTCCAGCAGAGAGAGAGAGAGATCTGTTAACGTCATAATTTTATACGCATCAAAACCTATTACCGTCTGCCATCTTCAAATCCTCAACTCATTAGTTTCCTCCAGTCGGATATCGCCCGGCGAGGGAGATGGCGATGCTGCAACACAATTTTATTTCCGAAACGTGATAGTCACACGGGGCAGTGAGGTCATGCCGCGGCATCGGAAGGGGGAACGCTGGTCTGTGTGTGTGTGTGTGTGTGCGTTCGCGTGTGTGTGTGCGTGCGTGCGTGGAAATCTAGACCTTCCTGTAAATGAATACATAGCACATGTGAGCCAGATAGCCATCGTAAGCAGGAAGATCTCAAGCCGTGACGGGAATGGAGGGGGTGGGGGTGGCCATAGAAATAGTGGCAGAGCCGTGTATTTAGATTAGGAGCTGAGATAGTGGACGTAGCAGGGGGCCCGGCCACTGGGCGCTCAGCCGGGGGGGGGGGGGGGGGGGCGAGGGGGGGCCGAGTCAGATCCTACAACGGGGGGAAAGGGGGGATGATCATGTGGGAGGAGGGGGGAGAGCGTTGCGAAGGGTTATCTACCGATGGGAGATGAACGGGTTGGGAAGGTGTTGATCTACTCTGTCAACTCCACTTCATTCTGAGATTTTCGTGTGTGTGTGTGTGTGTGTGTGTGTGTGTGTGTGTGTGTGTGTGTGTGTGTGTGTGTGTGTGTGTGTGTGTGTGTGTGTGTGTGTGTGTGTGTGTGTGTGTGTGTGTGTGTGTGTGTGTGTGTGTGTGTGTGTGTGTGTGTGTGCGTGTGTGTGTTGCGCCCATGCACATACACATGCGCACAATTGTAATTTCTTCCCTCCCTTCTCTCTCTCCGGGTCACCCACCCCACCTTTTTCTCTCCAAAACGGACGCAGACGGACGGCGGACCGCTCAGGGTTACATTAAAGTTGCAATCCGGTAATTATTTTGATGAATAAAATGTTATTTGCACCAATCTGTAATGGGGAAGGAGTAGTACATCCGCAGTGGTTGGAAGTGGTCCCCCGACTCTTTCATTGAGAAATGTGAACACGTTGACAAGTGGTACTGCCTGAAGCTCATATATAGCAGCACAATATATCCCGTTTCCTTCCTATAGCAGAATATGGTCTTGCACGCTCGAGACCCAGGTTCGAATCCCGGGGTGGGACGATGAAACTTACAGACTGCAGCTTTAACCCATTCAATCCGGGAACGCATCCCGTGTCATTTTAGATTTCTTTGGCTATTCAAAAATAGCAGATCTACAAGCTCATAGCGCGGCACCAAGTGCCGCGCTATGAGCTTGTAGATCTGCTATTTTTGAAAAATCTTGAATATTTTTGTGCAAATCTTTGATTGTATATTTTTTTAAGCAAACATTTGCAAAGCAAATCTTTACTTGTGGGGGTACCTGGAACAAAATGTTTTGTGGCTTTAAAAAAGTATATATTCAAAGATTTTCGCAAAATGTTCACGATTTAAAAAAAATAGCAGATCTACAAGCTCGTAGCGCGGCACCGAGTGCCGCGCTACGAGCTTGTAGATCTGCTATTTTTGAATAGCCCAAAGAAATCCTAAAATGACAGAGATGCGTTCCCGGTCTTAATTGGTTAACAACACTGAGGCCTTTGACTGTGCTTTGCCTTTTGTCCAGATCTTAGTAAGCTCGTTCTGCTTTCAGCATTTTTCCTCCATCCTCTTTTTGGTTCCTTTTCTCAGCTGTAACAGTAACAGTGGGATGGCTCCGGTCCGCTGTTGCTGAATTCATGCCCTGTCCGTCGTACACCACCAGCGCCGAGCGCCGAAAATAGCACATCTACAAGCTCACAGCGCGCCGCATCCGCGGTGCGTCGTGAGCTTATAGATCAGCTATTGCCTGCGCGCAACACTGTCGTATGATTAAGTATAAATCGGGCTTGTGCCTTCCCTTCCCAGTCGACCCTGTTCTTTTCTTTCTTTCTTTCTTTCTGTCTTTCTTTCCTTTTTTTCTCTTTTACTTGTACTCCAGTGGTACATGCTCTCCTTTTAGGATGCAATGAAAAGGGAACTGGAAATGCACCCTGTAAGGGGAAAAAAAAAGGTGATGATACCATCACTTTTATTGTTCCGTAAGGATTTTTTTTTTCAGGCTGGTTGTGGTTATACATGCCGTATGCAGGCCGTATGAAAGAAATGCATTTCACATGCATTTCTCTCTCTCTCTCTCTCTCTCTCTCTCTCTCTCTCTCTCTCTCTCTCTCTCTCTCTCTCTCTCTCCCCTCGATTGCCCCTGTCCTTTCATTGCTCAAAATAATTAGGCTGCAGTCTGGACTCTGGGGCGTAACATTTCTGCTCACGTTTCTATGATACAAGAGCGAGAGAGCAAAAGAGAAAGAGAGAGAGAGAGAGTGTGTGTGTGTGTGTGTGTGTGTGTGTGTTAGAGAGAGAAAACTGGCCGCGCTGCTCCAGAAATCTCTACCTGTGTCCCACCACCCCCTCCTCCTCCTCCTCCTCCTCTCCCTTGATATGGTTTTAACGCGGAGTTCCACAAGGCACAGTGCACTTGAGCTGACCTAATTCTTCCCTGGCGTTCATCCAGTACGTTAAGAGTACGTAAGGAGCATGCTGTCAAGGTATTCGGCGCTGCACTGCCTCTCTATTATTTTAGGAATCAAGCAACATCTGTCCCGCTTTGGGGCCTCCTCATGACCCCGGCGGGATTTAAAACCCGTTTACAGGAGATGATGCACCAAAAATGTGCCTGCAGTCACTATAATGTGATCTCATTAATGTCTTTTCTTTTTCTGTGGTTCCTTTTTTTTTTCCTGTTGTTGTTTTGTTTTATTTTATTTTATTTATTTGGTTTTTATTCCCGCTCTTGTTGGCTTGCTGTGTGTCTGGAAAGATGCCAGAGGCAGAAACAAACTAAAAAACAAATGAGCAGACTCATTTTTTTCCTATAGATTAGTTACCCCGTGATGACTTGAATTCATGGATATTTTTTCGTTTTTGTCACATTCCTAAGCCAATAATTTGATGACCGGCAGCGGTTCCGGTAGGAGGTACAAAGAGTCTCCTTTGTGTCCCCTACCGGAACCGCTGCCAACCGGTCCGCTGGTCATCAAATTATTGGCTTAGGAATGCGACAAAAACTAAAAAATATCCTTTAATTCAAGTCTCCATGGGGTGACTAATCGATTTTGGGGTGAACTATCCCTTTAAACATTTTGCTGGAGAAAACCTCATACAGCTCACAATCACAAAGCATTACATTGCGAGGCGTTGTGAGCTTGTAGAACGTAGATCTTATCCTTTCGCAATTCGTCGTATGATGAAGTATATACATGAGTCATGACTTAGGTGGTTAAGCACAGGAGTGAGCAAGTTTACTCTCTTGTTTGTGTGTACCAGGCCATGTGATCAAATCCGTCCCTCACGACGCATGCATTTGAATGTTCCTTGTGAGTGCTGCAATCTAAGCTAAAACCCAAAGTGCTCAACAAGTCCATCCCTGGGAACCATGCAGCTCCACCAGAAAGCATTACATGCTGGTGTGTGTGTGTGTGTGTGTGTGTGTGTGTGTGTGTGTGTGTGTGTGTGTGTGTGTGTGTGTGTGTGTGTGTGTGTGTGTGTGTGTGTGTGTGTGTGTGTGTGTGTGTGTGTGTGTGTGTGTGTGTGTGTGTGTGTGTGTGTGTGTGTGTGTGTTCACACACACCTTTTCCTTCGCATTCCTCTCACCACTACCCACATGTATCTTTAATGACTCACGGGGTGATTTTAAACAATCCCAACAACAACGGCCCTACACGATGGGGGAGCTCATATACGAGAGCCTCAGACCTGCCTCGCCCAACAACGACCATGGTATTATTCATCCGTCTGGGGGAGTCGGGCGGCTGGTAGTACAACTACCCCCCCCCCGAATCGCCAACTCCTCCGAAATAAGCCTGCCGGGGGAGAAGCGGGGTGTGGGGATGGGGGTGGGGGAGTTGAGGAGCAGAACCGTCACCCTGCAGCGCCTCAGGCTGTTGTTTTGTGTTTACCATCCTCTGCGTGGGTCCTCCCGATGTTATTTTTCAATTCTTCAGCTCAGCCGCGGTTAACCGATGGCTAGCTCTTCATGCAATTTTGCCTTAACCCATTGATACCTGGAACGCTTCTGTGTCACTTTAGATGCCTTTGGCTATTCAAAAATAGCAGATATACAAGCTCATAGCGCGGCACCGAGTGCCGCGCTACGAGCTTGTAGATCTGCTATTTTTGAAAAATCGAGGAAAAATTTTTTGGGTTTTTCTTTCAAAGAATTGTTAGGATTTAGAAGACATTTCTAGAATCTTCTCAGGTCTTAATGGGTTAATAACATGGGCTGGACTCTCAGCGGGGGAAAGTGGCCGCCATCCTGAGACCAGCTAAATGACACAGTGGAGTTCATTGATGGAAAGGATTACACGGGCTGCACGCAGGGAGCCGAGGTGACAGCTTCTCTATGAAGGGCAATGCAACATCTCCGCGGGTGGAGAATGTACCGGCTCACACACTGTATGTCAAAAGGGTGAATGCAGGCATAATTTGTGGTGTCACGCTGGTTATCCCATTGCCTAATGCATGTTACTCACGTGTGCGTGTGTGCGCGTGTCGTGTGTGTATGTGTGTGTGTGTGTGTGTGTGTGTGCGTGTGTGTGTGCGCGCTCGCCCGCCCGCCGCCTTTCAGGGTGAGCGCCTGTAACAGACGAGATGTACACGGCGCTTGCACAGTAAAATCCTCAGTGTTAATTTGACCCTGGGGGGTGTAAGGATGGTCCCAAATGGCCACGGGTCCATTTGGGTCCTTTCTTACAATCTCAGAGAGCTCTGTTCTTTCTAGCTCCTTGCCATGCTCCAATACGGAAGACATGTTGCTTCAATTCTCATGCGTGCACATTTCAGATGTTAGACAATAGTTAAAGGTAGGGTAAGTGATTTACTTTGGTTAAAATAAGTTAAATAGCTCTATATTCTGATAGTACTCATTGCTATAGAGTGTTTGTTCAGTAAAAGGAGTCTCCCATGTCTCTCCAGCTCTTTATTAAACAAAAAATGCATTTTCAGTGCTCTCTCCTGATTGGCTTAAATGTTGTCACCTACCTGAAAATGTACTATATTCTGTTTATTAAAGAGCTGCAGAGACCCCTGTGACCGAACAAACTCTCTGTACTCAGAATGTAGTACTTAAACCTTTTTAGCAAAAAAGAAAGTTTACCAAAGAATATCACTTTCCCTACCTTTAATTCTTTCAACCTATAGTAAACAATTGTCCTAAAATGAAATGTGGCATTGTTACATTACTAATTGTAACGTGGAAACACCAGTTTCTTATATAGAGTCCGTTGAGCGCGCATAAACTTCAATATCTTAAGTTACAAAACCTGTGGATTGGCTCTAATGACAGCATGACCTCATCATAATCGTTTATTGGTAGAGCATCCTCGATGTGCCCGGTGCCATCATTTGATATCAGACAAGGAGCTTATACAACACGGTGGCGTATCCCCTTACATTTCCTGTGGTCAGTATTGCGCTGCATTTATATCCCATGTTATGGCAGGACGCTCGACTATCGTGAAACGTGACCACTTCCTCTTTCCACCCTGTCCTTTAGCACAGAGAGCACAGCATGATTTATCTGAGGAGAAGAAAAAAAATTACCCCGGGTGCTGCCCATGCCCTGAAAGCACGTCAAATGACGACCAGGAGAGAAAAGATTGGCCATCTTATCATGTTCCTGAACAATACGTGAATAGATAGAGCTCTCTCTCCAGCGCCTCCGCACTCGATTAATTCATACGAGTTCAGCCGCCGTGCATCAAAGTGGCCAGATGCTAGGATAGATTCTGTTGGGAGCGTTGACATGTGACAAAGTGATATGAATCATCCCCCACACTAATAGCAACAGCAAAGGCCTCGGCAGGCCAATAGCACACTTTCTGAAAAGGAGAAAAAAAAAGAAACATGGCCATTTTTGTATGGTTGGTCTCATCCAAAAGCTTTAACTGCTCTAACATACAGAAGAAGGCTGGCTTTGCAAAAGATCAGAGGATTCCCACAACTATAACTAAAATATTCACGACGGTATATCAACGTTATGGAATTGCCTCATACAAAGATTTCATTTGGTAAATGTTTGATGCGTCTGAGAACCGTTGGGTTGATCGGCTCTGTGGTGTGAGAGTCAGGTCACGTCGAATAGTAGTCAGAGATAATTATCTGTGGATTAGCCTCATTTTGGTCATGAGAGAGCTCCACTTGTCCACCACTTGTGACTCACGGGGCAAATCGTTTAATCATTTAGACCCATTGGTTTTCTGTAAACGGCCAGTAACCCAGTCTTTAAAGTACACTTGTAGACCCAGCACAGCATTGTGGACCTGGGTGTGCTTCTCGGCTCGTGGTCACAGTACTGTTAACACATCGGGTTTATTTTTGAATTGTGAACCATTTAGCCATCAACTTAAACAGTCATTTTCAATTAATTTGAGGCCTTAATGAATCTTTTAGAAGCATATCTCTCCGCAAGGTTATGGTTCGTAATTTGCCACATCTGAAGCTTCAAGGATTCCGCCTTTTATAGAAGCCAAGTCCATCAAATTGACAATCTGTTCTGCGGCAAATGGGTGTGAACAACTTTTCACACTCCCTCCTATGGACACAAATCCTTTGAGGCATTATATCTATAGGGAATGGCTTAATGCAAGGACAGTGTGAAAGTACAACCTGCAGCCACTCCGTACAGCAGTATGGCCACGTATGCAATCATGTTGATACGGCTGCTGTCAAGGCTCTGTTCCAAATATCCCTTTGGCACTGTAGGGCTGATAAACATTCCTTATCCTGCTTATTCTGAAGAGGAAACTGTCTTTGGCAGTCTCCTCATAGACTTAGCCATTCATTATCGGCTGTCCTGTGGCTGAAATGCAAGCCGTAGCATTGCCAAGATTACCCGTATACTTCAATAAGGTTGTACGACTTACCCGCCTTACCGCTGCATACGTAAATATCAAATGGCTGGCCCCTTGGCGAGGAGAAAAGAAAATCAAAAGCCATTGAGGAAAGGAAATCACAACAGTCTTGTTATATTTAGCTCCCGTTGTCTTAATTGGCATGAAGAGTACAATCAGATAAGACTTTTTCAGTGCGAGTCACGTGTCGCTACAGGAGAGCTAGACGCTCCAGCATCTGTCTCATATCGAAAAGGAGCCGCCCCGCTGGTTTCTGAGTCTGGTCTCTCATTATGGTGCAACTTCTAATCTGCATTTCACAATTACAGTAAGGTGATGTCTTCTGTTGCCCCGGCCTAGCGAGTACATTCTGTTCATCTGTCTCTCTTCAACCTTATTGTCTCCGCCGGGGCCGAAAGGCTTGGCGAGAGTATGTTTTACCCCCTGTCCGTCTGTCCGTGTGCGTGTGTATGTCCGTCTGTGGACAGCTAATCTCCGGCACCGTTGGCCCGGTCGCTCCGAAACTGTGCACACACACTCCCTGGATGACAATTCAGAACCTCTGTCCAAATTTTTCACATGGGCCTGTTATAGCGCCACCAGGAGGCCGATTTGTGCAAAACCCATTTACTCCTACAGATTTGATCCAAACGTCATGCAAATTGGTACACAGTATCTCTATAGTCATGTGATCAACACGGATCTGTCCGATTACAATAACGTACCTGACCTGGCGGAGACCTGTGCTCCGAGGAGCACTTTTTCTAGTTGATGTAATGTTTTTACTCTAATGCAATATAATACTGTACGTGACTTACAGATGTGTGTGCACATTTGAACCACTTTCACCCCATCATCCCTATTCTCAAAAATAGCAGATCTACAAGCTCACAACACGATGCGATGTGTGACACGTTGTGAGCTTGTATTTCAGCTTTGTTAGAAGATATTTTGAATATGGCTTAAGTGGTGAAGAGAATATCTTACATACCGGAATGAATAATGTATCAAATATACGCTACTTACGTCATGTACGGAAAGCTACCCTGAGCAAAGCATGTATGTTGTCTCAGGTACAGGTCGCGGCCAGTGTTGCCAGATTCTGTGAGAGAAACAAGCAACCAGGTCTAGGAAAACCAGCCCAAAAGAAGCGACCATGGGCCACATGAGCACTTTAAGATATACATCAGCTATTTGAAAATAGTAGATCTACAAGCTCACAACGCGTCGCGATGCAACACGTTGTGAGCTTGTAGATTGGCTATTTTCAAATAAAATCTTGCGGGGAAATTATAATAAGCAGATCTGGCAACCCTGGTCGCGGCGTTGGTCTATAATGTGTGTTCTATCGAACCGACGAACAACCTTCCAATCATCTGTGCGTTTCACTTCCGCCGTGGCGGTGAAGCCAGCTATACCATTGAGCTCCGTGTCACTCCCATGGTCCATCCATAATATGTCTGCGCGGTACTAGTCCATCTGGGCTCTGTGAGGTCACTGCACACGCCACCTGCTCTGATCGGGTTTCACTGCGGCTTCTGGGTAACATCTCTCTAGGCTCGCGTGGAGGGGCAGATGTATAGATTTATGGGTACAAATGCCCTCAGATGGCAGCAAGTATGCGTGCACACACACACACACACACACACACACACACACACCCCCATACACACACACACACACACACACACACACATACGTATGCACACATGCTCACACTCACAGCCATGCACATGCACACACACACACGCACATGCACATGCACACACACACACACACACACACACACACACACACACACACACACACACACACACACACACACACACACACACGTATGCACACATGCTTACACTCACAGCCATTCATATGCACACACACACACACGCACACACAGATGTATAGATTTATGGGTACAAATGCCCTCAGATGGCAGCAAGTATGTGTTGCCACTTGCCATGCCGCACACATACGTACGCACACATGCTCATACTCACAGCCATTCACATGCACACACACACCCACGCACGCACGCACACACACACACACACATACACACACACAGACACAGACACAGACACACGCACACACACACACACACACACACACAGGCCGAACGCACATTGCGTACAATCCAAATTTCCGGTCCCACAACCTTTTACAGGTTTCTGTGCAATTTGGTGTGTAATGAGACTTATGTGGCTCACTAATTTAGGGAGACAATTGCTCCTTGCATGCTCAGGTGGAGTTAATAGGCTCACAACAACAGAAATTGAACTGGGGCATATTCCATGGAGTGAATTTCTTATTATGGAAATGTGTTGTTAGAAGTTATCTTGGTTTTGCTAGGAGTAGCACACCTGTAAAGAACAATAAATATTTACATTAGGGCTATAATTGCCATTGTTACTATTCACAAATGTTGTTTGGTGAAAGAATATTAAGTAGCTATTTGTTTTAAAAGAAAACCGAAAAGGAAATATATGCTGTTAAATGTAATTTGCTCTCGTACAGTAGAGTAGCCTATACAGCTGCTAGCATATTATAAGTGCCTGGTAATGTTATTTACTGATCAGAATAAAGAATACATGTAGCCATCTGATTTGTAACAAAATAATTCCTTCTACAGTATAGATCTATTACTCCCGCACGAGCCAACGGACGAACCACTCTGTTTGAAATGTCCACAAAGCCTTTGTTTTTATTTTCTCTAGTGATGTGTTGACTATACAGGTCTTGTTGACACTGCACACATGGTTGATACTGTCACCTGCTTCTTTATTCTGCCCGACGCTCAACAGCACCGGTTGGCCTTATTTGGTAGGCTATAACCAAACTCTAAACACGGCCTACTTATTTTTTAAGGTTTTGAACTTATAGGCTGTCCAAAAGAGAAAAGACATTTCTATGCAGTATAGCCAGCTCTGTGGCAGCAACTTAAACTTTGCTGTGGCTGAAACGTTAAGAAATCAAATTGTCAAATTGACCATTAATCCTGCTCTTGTACAGTGGTGTAAATTAACTAAGTAGCCTACATGTACTCAAGTAATGTACTTAAGTACAATTTTGTATGTACTTTTGACTTTACTGGAGTATTTCCAATTTTCAGTGCTTTTACTTATAGCCTACTCCACTATACATCTCAAAGGCAAATATTATACTTTTACTCCACTACAATTATTTGAAATCTTTAGTTACTTTGTTACTTTGTAGATTTTGATTATTATTACAAAACACACTATAGCCACTTCAGCCCTATATATTTCAGCCACTTGAAAATAGCAGATCTACAAGCTCACAATGCCTAAAAGTTTTTTTTATACGTTTTGAGTAGCCTATACTTTCGGTACTTTATGTATATTTTGATGCCTATACTTTTGTTCTTTTACTTAAGTACATTTTTAATACGGGACCTTAACAGAGTAGCCTACATTGCATTATTGATACTTTTACTTAAGTAAAGAAATGTAGTACTCTTTCCACCACTGATTAATCCTGCTCTTGTATAATCCTACCCCATCAGTGTATTGTATTTTCATTATACACTAATCGCATATAATCTGTTTAGGGGAAAGTGATTGCGCATGGTATAGCCTATAGTTAATAGTTTGCCATTGGTTTTTATATTCATGATGCTACAAATAGCGTTAATTCTCTCTCTCCTCATCACTCTTATAGTGTGATGATTGAGAATCCTGATTAAAGAAGACCACAGCTATGCTTTTCTATACATTATGGGGCTGTTCAACGCTTTAACGGTCTTATGAATATTGCAAAGCGCCGTCTGGCAGTGTTGCCATAATTTGTGAGAGAAATAAGCAACCAGGTTTAGGAAAACAAGCTATACTATAGGCCACATGAGCAATAGATGTATACTGCATACATCGGCTATTTGAAAATAGCAGATCTACAAGCTCACAACGCGTTGCGTTGTGAGCTTGTAGATCTGCTATTTTAAAAAAAAACTTTAAATAAAATGTGGAATATTTGGAATATTTTTTAAACATTCTAACAACACAAATATAGTACAGGGCAAGCATAAAACATTTTTAGATGGGGGTTAGGTTAGGGGACAAATACATATTCATTTGGGCGTCCATGACACCAACCACCGCGTACTGGTTCAAATTCAAAATTCATTTTAGCAACAAGCCCCAAAAACTGCAACCCGCAACTAAACTAATATTACAAGCAACTTTACAGAAAAAGAAGCCCAAAGTCGCTTATAATAAGCGGACATGGCAACACTGCAGAGGAGTCCTCCTGATAAGTGCAACGACAATTTACGTGGACTGGGTTTGAAATGTCTTTTATCTTTGCCGTGTCATTAATTGAGCGGTTTTATAGTTGGAAACGATTAGTGGTGGAAAGTAACTAATTACATTTACTCAAGTACTGTACCTAAGTACAATTTTTAAGTATTTTTTGCTTTACTGAAGAATTTTCAGTACTTTAAAAAATATTGTAGGCTACTTTAGCAATTATATGAAAACTTACTTGTTACTTTGTAGATTTTTATTATTATTAGGCTACAAAACATACATTAACCACTTCAGCCCTTTATATATTTCGGCCATTAGAAAATAGCAGATCTAGATCACAACGTGAGCTTGTAGATCTGCTAATTTCGAAGGATATGTTATACATTTTGAACTTGTGAAACGGGACATTCTGCATAATTTATACTTTATACTTTTGGTATACTTTAAGTACATTTTGATGCCAATGCTTTAGTACTTTTACTCAAGTATAGGCTACATTTTTGAATTCCGGACTTTAACTCGTAACGGAGCATTTCTACATTGCAGCATTGATACTTTTACTTACAGTAAAACATTTGAGTACTTTTTTTTCCACCACCACTGGGGCAAAGATCTACTATGCGCGCAGGGCCCCCAGACCCCGCCTACTTTACAGTACGTCATTGGGTGAGTAGTGGGAGAGAGAGATAGAGAGAGAGAGAGAGAGAGGGAGGGGAGGAGAGGAGGGGGGGACGGGGGGACTCAGAGAGAGTCACTCCCCTGCCTTACTTTTAATAGCTTTGTCATGTGATGGAAAGCAGTTGTAAGACAGGTGCCCCGATCGGTTCATTCTCGGCGATCGAGGGGCATCAGTTGCCTGTGTGAGAGAGGAGTGGAGCCTGTGTGTGGATTTTAGATTTTTTTTTGCTTCCTTTCCTTTTTGTTTTGATTTTTTTTTGCGTTGGACCGTCATTCAGTGGCTTGGATGGCGTGGGACAGGTGTCACCAGGACTCGGTGTGGAGAGAATTAGAGGTGAGCAACATCTAAAATATGATCCCGACTTATTGCCGATGATGATCCCCCTGATCTAGCCTTCCTTCCTTCTGGACCGTTTTCTGGGACGATCATGGACCAACCAACACCGTCCGAACATCCATCAAAGACAGTGATTTTGGGTTTGAGAGAATATAGGCTGTTAAAGCCTGTTATAATGCTCTCCTTTTCCCCATTACTGGTGGTGGTGCTGGTGGTGGTGCTTTGGCTGTGGGCACGCATCTGGACAGCAGGAAAGGATGCGATCGGGATATATACAAATACACGCACGGGAATACATGATCAAGTCATGGAAATATGCAGACCAAAAAAAAAAAACGTTCCTTTTTTTTCTCTCCTCCTTTTAATTGTGATGTTTTAGTTGTAGTAGTGCGCGGATATAGGCTCCGGACTGGAGCGGTGGTGTCTCAGTGCCTGGCTGGCTGTCGTGCAGAGAGAGACACGGGGAGTTTGCTTGCTTTGCTGCTTGCTGGCCAGGCTCACTAGGAAAAGCAATCGGAAAGAATGTTTACACATGCTGCTGGCGGAGATATTTCCAGCAACCAGATCTGTGTGTGTGCGTGTATGACTGAGTCGTGTATGTGTCTATGCGTGTGTGTGCTCCGTTCCTGTGGTTCACTCAGAGTCTCAGACAGAAGCGTCCGTTTCTCGTGTCCAGATAACAGAATATGATCCTAATTCAGGTATTCTACGGTGCTTTGGCCGATCCATGATCTCTTTGATGCTCTGCTGCCATCGGGATTGAATGATCGAGCATGTTAATAAAAGCTTGTTCTCTTAGACAGACGGACGGTGAAGGAGAGGAGCATCTCTCTATAGTCTATACGGTAGTAAGAGGCTGCTGTACGGGCGCGTCTGTGCGCCAACGTCCCCCGTTGGAGAGACACCGGATCGGCTGGTTGTCTGTCGCGCAGTCACGCGTTGCCAAAATAGATCGTTTTGCGTTGCCCCTGTAACATTGATTCTCAAAGAGGGGTCCGGGGACCCCCCCAGGGGTCCTTGAGGAGGGGGTTCCAGGGGGTCCCCAACATAATTAATATATATCATTGTAACTAATCATACAATCTATGTAACCACTTGATATACATTGATTGGCCATTTGAAAATAGCCGATTTACAACTAAAGCTCACAACATGTCGCTATATATGCCATGCATTGTGAGCTTGAAGATCTGCTATTTTCAAAATAATCTTGAAGAAAAGTTGTAACATTTTGAATATTTTAACGACGCAAATCTTGTATGGGGGTCCCTGGCACACGATATTCTCATCTAGGGGTCCGCAGTCAAATGCATATTAATTTAGGGGTCCTTGACATGAAAACGTTTGAGAACCCCTGGCCTATAATGTGCATTTGGCTGTAGCCTACACTCTCTGACTCTGACAAGCTTATAGTCAGACAAGACTGTTGTCTAGCGATGTATTCAGAGCCAATGCGAAAGCTCCGCGCGTGGAAACAACAATGTAGGAGGATATAGAAGCGACATTCGTATTGCTAGACTTTATTTTCCAACTCAATTTGTTGCGGACGTTTAGGTGTATGTATATAAGCTACTTGTCTGCAGACAGCAGCCTATAAATGTAACGGAAAGCTCCTCTCCTCTTCAGAATGAACAAGTCCATGATATGACTGCAGCCTATCCGCATGTCTTTGGTTCGTTAAATCACCTGGTGCTTGACTTGAGGATGATTCTGTTAAAAAAACAAACACAAAAGCAATATAAGTAGGCTATGCACTGGCTTATTTGTGACTGATCTTGACGAATTATCTTTTTTTGTTCAATGGATAGCTTCACCCCTTTCCACTTAACGTCAATTATTGATAGGCAGCTATACTTGGTCATTTGAGCAATAAGGTGGGCTTCAGCAAAAAGCCTTTCGTTACTCTGCAAGAACGCTCGCCCCAAAACACGCTCGCCCCCGCGGTAAATCCGGCGGCGACCTCGGAACGGTCGCCACCAGCCAGGTATTCCTAAACGTACAACTCAGCAAAATGGTGCCAAACCCCAACCTTATTCCTAAACGTCACCTCAGTAAAGCTATGCTTAACCCTAATCTTATTTCTAACCTTATCTTCAGTAAAACAAAATTAAATGCAAGAACTGCAGCAGGGGGTGAGCGGTCCGCGAAAGAAATGGGGGCGAGCGTGTTTTGGGGCGAGACTTCCGGTTACCCATTTGACGGCTCCGTTAGAAAATCTCAGAAAAGCCTATTTATATGAATGTGCGTATGTTCGTGGAGCAAGTCTCGCTTTTTACAAATTGTTGGCCACAGACAAGGCAATGTTGTATAAAGAAGACTATGGCAGGTTATGTGGTTACAGTCATATTATTTCATCGAAAGACCACTGTCTTTCTCCTAACAATCTTCCCCATAGCAGGTGCTTTTATGTGCTCTGCGTGCGTAAATCACTGGCACGGGTCTGTCTGTCTGGCGGCGCTATTTCATTAGAACCATAAGAGAGAGGCAGTGGTGTAAAGTAACTAAGTACATTTACTCAAGTACTGTCCAATTTTGAGGTATCTTTTTACTTTCTTCAAAATTTTCAATACTTTTACTTCTACTCCACCACATCTCAGAGAGAAACGTTGTACTTTTACTCCACAATGATTATTTGAAAACTTTAGTTACTAGTTACTTTGTAGATTTTGATTATCATTACAAAACATACATTAACCACTTCAGCCCTATATACATTTCGGCCATTTGAAGAGCTACAAGCTCACAATCGATCTACAAGCTCACAATTGAATGCGTTTGCACATTGTGAGCTTGTAGATCTGCTATTTTAAAAAACTTAAAAAACTTGAAATGAGACATTCTGCGTAATGAGTACTTTATACTTTTGGTAGGCTACTTTAAGTACATTTTGATACCAATACTTTGGTACTTTTTTTTACTCAAGTACATTTTGAATTCCAGACTTTTACTTCTGCAGTATTTCTACATTGCAGCATTGATACTTACTTAAGTAAGAAATGCGAGTAGGCTACATTTTCCACCACTGCTATTTGGTGCCTCTGTCTTCTATCTCTCGTACCTTTACCAGAACGAAGGGGCTGTTAACATGCGCACCGGATTCGCCTCGCTCATTTAGCATAGGTCGGGGATCAAGTCTCATAATAAAGTAATCGTGTTGTCGCAGTCGTGAGGGGCTGATGAACGTTTGACACCGCGGTGTCTTTTCGAAGTTAAAAATGGATTTGGCAACGACGTCCTTCTTACAGCATTGCTTCTGGTGGAGACTGGAGCCCAAGTGATCCATTTTGTCAGTGTGTGCGTGTGTCGTGTGTGCGTGTGTCGTGTGTGTGTGTGTGTGGGCCAAGTGTCTCGGGGCTCTGCTCCAGGCCCAAGGCCTTTCGTGTAGTTCTTAGCTCTCTCACACTTTGGGCTGAAGCGTTCCCAATAACTGCTCGTCATAATGGCTACGTTTAAGATGACACACACGCGCAGGCTCGACCGAGGCCTGTCTACTGCAGTGGTTCTCAAACTTTTTCGTGCCAAAGACCCCCACATTGATATGTATGTGGCCGCGGACCCCCCCACCTGAAAATGTGTTGTGCCAGGGACCCCCAGAAGCAAAGATTTGTGTTAAAATGTTGGCTTTAAAAGAAATATGTTCAAAGATTTGCACGAATCTTCAAGATTTTATATATAGCTTGTATATCTGCTATTTTTTGAATAGCCAAAGTATAAAAGGTTAAACTTATTGTGATGCTATATTCACACATTTAGCTGGGGACCCCCTGGAACCCCCTCAAGGACCCCTGGGGGTCCCCAGACCCCACTTTCAGAACCAATGGTCTACTGTAGCCTACACTTTGGCTTATTTTAGCGCCAGGCCTGACCCACATGATCCAAAATGCATATCGAACCGATTGAACACGAGTAATGTAGGGTCCAGCATGCAGTGCTTATTCTGGGCCGCCCTCCGAACCGTGAGGGGTCAGGGAAAGGAATCCTTGGAGCAACCTTTTTAGCAAAAATTGGCACCAAGCCATTTGGCTTAGGGCTCTCCTCACCTCAAGGCCCCTTTGACTTGTCAAACGTCTGGATGGTGGCTATATTCAGAGTATTCTTCGATAGCCCCCCACAAAAAAAGGGGGCGGAGGAAGGTCAGCTGTGGTACAGCCTACATTGACTCGATTTCTTGTTAAAGCGATTGGCGAATAAATAAAATGTCAGCAGGCAGCATCTAGTAACTAACACCGAGTTCAAGAGCGATCACAAAATGTGTTGGAAGAGATGACAGAACAAGGTGTGCCACAAGTCGGACGCACTCGCACTCGAGCAGCACAGTGCAAGGCAAGCAGGTGGCACTTCAGCCCAATGTTGTCATTCAAAAACGGCTACCTGTAGCCAATTACTGTAGGACAGGGGTCTTCAACTTTTTTCAGGCCAAGGACCCCCTAGCTGAGAGAGAGATGAAGCAGGGACCCCCTACTCTATATTGTATAAAATTGTGTTTCAGATTAATTTTTTATTTTTTTTACTTAGTCTGCTCTTTTTTCCCTCTACACATATAGCCTCTTTGCCAAAAATAGCCGATCTACAAGCTCTCAACGCCTCGCAGCGCGAGGCGTTGAGAGCTTGTAGATCTGCTATTTTCGGCTAATGTTCCCCTCAGAAAAGGAATTCTAGGGTTCAAGTGGTTAATGTAAAAAAACGAAATCCTATCACACAAAGATTTGTCGGACCCCCTATAGTAGCTCTGAGGACCCCCTAGGGGTCCCGGACCCCCTGTTGAAGACCCCTGCTGTAGAAGTTAGAACATAATGAATGGGTTACTAATAGCTTTAGATGGGATAGGCTACGATATGCACAGCAGAGATTGATTTATTTGAAGTTGCAAGAACTTATTTTTATTGATGATAAGGAACCTATCAATACACGGGACTCATCACAAAAGAAGTGGCCTTTTCAAATCATTACATTGGCATAATAATACTATATTTTCTTGTGCTGACAAGCTCTTAACCACTTAAACCCTTTATTCTAAGTAAAAACGGACCTTGGCACACCTTTTTCACTATATGATGAACCAAATCTCTTCGACACAAATTGCTGATCTATAGAAGCTCACTGTTTGCGATGCGTTGTGTGAGCTTGTAGATCTGCTGTTTTTTGGCAAACGTTTCCCCCGGAATAGGGATGCTGGGGTTCAAGTGGTTAACCCATTAAGACCGGGAACGTGTCTGTGTCATTTTAGATTTCTTTGGCTATTCAAAAATAGCAGATATACAAGCTCATAGCACCGAACCGAGTGCCGCGCTATGAGCTTGTAGATCTGATATTTTTTTTTAAATCGCGGTTTTTGGGGGGGGGATTTAGAAAACATTTTTAGACTCGCCTCAGGTCTTAATGGGTTTAAGCATTTGAGTATGCTGATTCATCTCAACAATCGAATAGCGGCCTTATTTCCACACACATAGGCCTATGCTAGTAGAAATGTGCATGTTTGATCCTCTGGATAAAAGCGTCACTCTGTCCAAATTGTAAATGTGGGACGAATTTGATCCTCTTTTGTCTGATTTGTTTCCTCCCACCCTTCCCCCCCCCCTCTGCTCCAGTGTGCTGCCTTAGTTGGTGAAGACCAGCCCCTCTGTCCGGACCTTCCTGAACTTGACCTCTCAGAGCTGGATGTCAGCGACCTGGATGCGGATAGCTTCCTGGGCGGCCTCAAATGGTACAGCGACCAATCGGAGATCATTTCCAGTCAGTATGGCAACGAGGCGGCCAATCTGTTTGAGGTAGGTCAGACTACTAGATTGTTCCGATGTGCTTTTTTTAAATGGAGTGAAAGTTTGTTTGTTTTGTCTGTTGTTTTTTGTACCCATGTCTGGACATTACTTGGGATGTGTCTGTAAATGCTCACAATCCACGCTGTGGAACATTCATAGCATAGATATAGAAACCTAGATACCTCATTGGCCTCTGCAGTTCGTTGGAGCGACCTGTTTCGTATGGTGGCCGCCATACGCGCTGTGATTGGCCAGTGCCCGTTCCCCCCCGGAAATGGGGGGAACGGGCACTGGCCAATCACAGCGCGTCTTTTCCAGGACTTGTCAGAATCTAGTTGTCCCGCCCCCACCTGCCTCTCATTGGCCTACTGAACGCCCCCTTCTGTGACGCACGCGGAAGTTTCCAGCTGCCCCCCAAGGAAGCGTAAGCGCGCCCGCCATACAGACGCTTCAGAGCCAGAGGAGGCGTCTACCTTTATATGTCTAAGATTCATAGGCTACAGTGAGACACAGGAAGTCATCTGATTTGTGGAAGTGGAATGAACTCATGCTGTATAGGGTCAGCAGTGAGGAGTGTCAGTGAGATAAAAACAGAAAAAGAAGTAAAACACAAAGACATTGAACACTGTTATGCCTGCCAACTGCTACCTTAAATGCCGTCCAAATACTATAGCAGAACGGTTACCAGTTTACAAACAGACCTTTACATTGCCCAAAAGTACAAAGGGGAAGATAATGCAGAGAGGCCCCTGCAGTGATAAGCCCCGGGGGGGACCTTTGTCCCCTTGTTATGATCGTCGGGCCGCCGGCGGTATAGGCACCCTTATCCAGAGTTATGTATTTCAGTACAGACTCAGTTTGTGCAAAAACACATCTGACTGTGTAGTCTCAGCTGGTAAAC
>NC_137620.1:33809251-33819251 GCF_963280865.1 Gymnoscopelus braueri | reverse complement strand
CAGCTGTGTGTGTGTGAGAGAGAGAGAGAGAGAGAGAGAGAGAGAGGTCTGCTCTTTTTTACAAATGGGAGAAAAGAAAGTAAGAAAGAATGCATGAGTGGAATGAATGAATACACACTTGATGAATTGAATACACAGGACCATAAACAGGACCACAACACCTCAGGGCTTTTTGTGTTAGCCTTTTGGCATCATTGTAAAATCGTAGCACGGTACTGTTTGCAAACTGTTAATAAAGTATTCAATCAATCAATCAAAAGCCAGAGAAAGAAAGAACCGTCTCTTAATCTCCTCCTTCAAACAACAATGCCTCTGAATGTTTGACTTTGCTGTCTCCAGTCTGTCCTCACACTGGTCTACTACTGAGATGATTTCCAGCTCTGACAGAAAGACTAACATATAGTTGTTTACCTTAGCCCTGATGCATGCGTGCGCGCCGGGCCACACACTACGTGACACACACTGCTGGCAAATGAGTAAACAGGTTCAGTTAGTATAGCGTACAGTACACAACAACTACAGTGCCGCGACAGTGGCTCAGGAGGTAGAGAGCTGCCGGCGCATCGGGGGTTCCCGGTTCGAGCCCTGTCTCGACCGGCGTCGCGTTGAAGGGCCTGATGCGCTGTTGCCTCCGCTGTTGGCGTGTGAATGGGCTGAATATGACACACATTGTAAAAGGGGTGTGTATTAAGGCAATATACTGTAAAAATGCAGACAAGTACAGTACAGGAAGTAGCCGTGAAAGGAAAGTTTCATCGAGGAACCGGTGACCTTCTGATAACCAGACGGCCTTTAGTTTCTACCCACTAAGCTACGGCCGCCCCGTAGGATCAATGTCTGTGCTTTTGGCGTTGCATACTGGCTGTCCTAATGGTAAGCCTATTGGCCTATCCACTAAGCAGCATCAGGTCTTCTCAGCCTCATGATGTTCCCTGGCTGGCCTTTTGGTCCATGTCCCTCGTAACTGTCCTATCTGTACCCTACACAAAATGTCACCACACACACACACACACACACACACGCACGCACGCGCACACGTGCACACCTACATTACAGCTATCATTCAGCGGTACAGTGTGTTCGACACCTCATCAAAATGGGCCAACCACTGAAGTACCAGCTCTATTTTGGGCCTTTGGTTGTTAAGGGGAGCTTGCTGCTGCTGTGGGCTTCCTGTGTGCTGCCAAAGATAAAAGTGTATAGGGGTGACCCACGGCGGTGGACGTTGTTCAGCCATATCCCCCCCCCCCATGTTACGCCCTCAGCTGTTTGGTAAACAAATATACATCTGTTGTTTTCAGTTATTTTACAAAAGAAGTCTTTATGTCGTCGTTGATGTTCTTGTGGGAGCTTGATTTTGTCGATAGATAGACAGGACGGACAATTAAAGTACATTGAAATTGTATTATGGTGCAAAATCACAAGTTGTCTCAAGACACTTTACACGTAGAGCAGACACTTAACCCTTTAAGACCTGAAGCCGATTCTACAAATGTCTTCTAAATCCAGTAAACAGTATTCTGAAAAATGTATGTTTCTATATCAGTGGTGCTCAAACCTTTTCATGTCAAGGACTCCGCGAACCCTCATCTAAAAATATTTTGTTCCAGGGACCCCCCAGAAGCAAAGATTTGAGTTAAAAATGTTCGCTTTAAAACAATATATATATTCAAAGACTTGCACACATTTTCACGATTTTTCAAAAATAGCAGATCTACAAGCTCGTATATCTGCTATTTTTGAATAGCCAAAGTGTAAAAATAATGTTTTTTTTTTAGCTCAAATCAAAAAAAGTGACACAGATGCGTTCCAGGTCTTACTGGGCTAACATACAGAGCAGAGAGACCCGACAATGTCCCACACCCCTGAGCAAGCACAGATAGATAGATAGCTAGGTATGAATAGACGTATAGCAGACACAACTAAACGGATATAAATAGACAGACGGAAGGACAGACATGTAGACTGATAGATCTACATATACTGTAGGTTAAAGACCGACCGACACATGGGGAGGGAGACACATGAGACCGAAGCCTGGCTCAGGGCCAGCTCACATGATGGAAAGCCTCCCCCCGTCACATTCCAAATAAGAACCGCGGGGATTTGCAGACAGTAAAATAAAGGTGACAGGGCCTTAAGGTATTACTCGTATCATTTAAATGGAAATTGTTGCGTTTGGTGTTTATGTGCGTGCAGCGCATGTGTATGTGTGTATGATCAAAGTGTTCAGGTGGATGGATGTCTGTCCTTCTTCAGATTCTCCGGTAGCAAAACCCTCGCGCACCGTCGACTATATTACCACGTGCAAGTTACCAAGTACAAGTTTAAAGCCAAAAGCTCATGTTCAGCTTGAGTGGGAAATTGGAGTCTTTAGAAAATCCTACACTCGGAAACAGACATGAATGAACATACCGTACATACACACACACACACACGCATGCACACACACATGCAGACGCACAGAATAACTGTCATGCCCACGCACACTCGCTCGTGCAATCACACACACACACACACACACACACACACACACACACACACACACACACACACACACACACACAGACCCTCATGTTCAGCTGCATCCAGTCCCCCACACTGCATGCCGGTTGCGTTTATTTTGCAAATTTATGCTGACATTTGAGAGTACACCGCCCGCACATAGTCACCACCCCAGCAAAGGGTGTATGAATTATCATACTGCACTGAATAAAAAGATTTTTTTCCTCTCTCGTGTGAGTCCTATTAGAATAAAGCACACTGTCCTCATGGCGAGGTCCCTCAGATTGCAGCGTGTGGATAATATTCGCACTGTCTGACACAAAAAACGAAGGCAACCGCTGTTCCAGAGTCAGGGTTATGTTGTTTTCTCCACACATGCAGCAAGACGAACCAGCACGCACACGCACATACACACACACACACACACACACAGGCTATCCAAGCGGATGTTATTTTGGAGAGTCTGACAGACACTCAGACACTCAGACACACGCACACGCACGCACACGCACGCACGCACGCGCACGCACGCACGCACGCACGCACGCACGCACGCACGCACGCACGCACGCACGCACACAATCCCTCGTTCCCCCGTCTCGCAACACTCGGCCGGTGCTGCTCTCTCTCTTTCCTCATCCCCTTCCTCTCCTCCTCATCCTCCTCCTCCTGCTCTGTAGCTCCTGAGGCAAAGCATCCATCCCCAAAAACCTGGCAGAGCGCTGGAGAGATGAGGTGTGGGCACGGACATATACATTCAGCCCTTCCAACATTCACTCCCTTCTAGAGAGGAGAAGGAGGAGAGTTCGCCCTCTGTCTGTCTCTGTTTATCTCTCTCACTTTCTGTCTGTCTGTATTTCTCTCGCTCTCTCTCTCTCTCACTCTCTCTCTCCCCCTCCCACTCTCTCTCTCCCCCTCCCTCTCTCTCACACACGCACACACACACACGCACACACACACGCACACGCACACACACACACACACACACACACACACACACACACACACACACACACACACACACACACACACACACATTCATTCAAATTCATCCCATATTCCCAGTATGTTTCTGCTGTTTATTGAGATATGGAGCTCTTAACCCAGCTGATCCCCTCTCTCCAGTGGGTACCCCCTGTGTGTGTGTGTGTGTGTGTGTGTGTGTGTGTGTGTGTGTGTGTGTGTGTGTGTGTGTGTGTGTGTGTGTGTGTGTGTGTGTGTGTGTGTGTGTGTGTGTGTGCGTGCACATGAGCACACATTTATGTAAGTGCGATCACCCTTTCAAAAGTTCAGATAGAGGTTCTTCAATGCGACTGGCTAGACACCACACTTTCTAGTGTGTGTGTGTGTGTGTGTGCGTTGTCATGTGTGCGTGCGTGTGTGGACTAGTGGTGGCTATTTTTAGTAGCAGGGCTAATCTCCACTAAGAGCTTTTCAGGACCGTTTCACTTTAACCTGTCTAGAAACATTAAGCCAATAAGCCACGCACAACACACACACACACACACACACACACACACACACACACACACACACACACACACACACATCCATACGCATGGAAACCCAACCCAAAAGGAGCCCGTGCCATACGCCTGAGTCTTTCCTGTATTATTTAATGGTGTATACTTTGTAGTGGGGTCGGTTGTATAAACAGTGAATTCCTAGAATGCTTCTTTACGCTCCTCTCTCATGCAACAAAGAAGAGCGACTGAGATAGATAGGACGAGGGGGAAGACGAGAAAGGCACAAGGTGCGACGCCGTGTGTGTGTGCAGAGAGAGAAAACCAACGAATTGACGGAAGAATGACAAGAGAGCGAGGGTGAGGCGCGAGAAAAAAAGTGAGCGAACGCGATACCCGAGATCGCGCGCGAGAGAGAGAGGTATGAATAACAGACAGCAGGACAGTGAAAGGGATACCTCGAAAGAGAGAGGGAGGGAGGGAAAGAGAGAGGGGGAGGTGAAGGATGGAGAGAGAGAGAGGCCTTCTAGTGAGTGAAGGGCAGTGATTCGATGTGAAGCGCTATCAGTCTGGGTGACGGGCCGCTTCCCCCTGTCCAGGAAAGGCCGATCGATTCCAAGGTGTGTGTGTGTGGGTGTGTGTTTAGGTGTGTGTGTTATATCCCAGCATACCTAGCGGTGGCAGCAGTCTAGTCCAGCCCCTTAAACTCCCTTAGCCACTTCTACCTTCACATTCCTAGCTACTATATGTCCCTGTTAGTTTATCGGTGTCCCTAACTTGACGGAGAAATTGTCTCTTTTACCAAAATGACAAGAGAACATTGTCGGTATGTCGGCTGGAATTTATTATTGCACAACAAACTAGATGGTCGTGTTCCCTAAACCAGACAAACATCCAATGTAGAACGGCAAAAAAAAACACTCATTTATCAATAGCCTTAAATGCACAACCTCAACAATGTTTTGTTAGGTTTTCAAACACAATAAGAATGGATTTATATGTATCACAGGTTTGCAATGTTTTTTAAGTTTCAACTCTTCAATTGTAATTCAGTCAGTGTAGCAGAGTACGCCGAATATCTCCCATAGGCTTCCCCTTTGGACGAGCGGTAGTTGTTTGGTTTTCCATAATGGTGGACCCATGTTCGATTCTTGGTATTTGACACTCGTCCGGGATCAGATTTCATAGAGGTGTCAACATCAAAAGGCCCATTAAGACCTGGAACGCATCTGTGTCATTCTTTGATTTGAGCTAAAAAGCATTATTTTACACTTTGGCTATTGAAAAATAGCAGATCTACAAGCTCATAGCGCGGCACTCTGTGCCGGCGTGCCGCACTATGAGCTTGTAGATCTGCTATTTTTGAAAAATCGAGAAAATGTGTGCAAATCTCTGAATATATATCTTTTAAAGCGAACATTTGTAACTCAAATATTTGCTTCTGGGGTGGTCCCTGGAACAAAATATTTTGAGATGGGGTCGGCGGCCAAATACATATACATTTTGGGGTCCTTGACATGAAAAAGTTTGAGAACCACTGATACAGCAACATAAGTTTTTTCAAAAAACTGTTAGGATTTAGAAGACATTTTGTAGAATCGGAACCTCGGGTCTTAATGGGTTAAAGTTAGTTGAGACTGAATTGGGCACCTTCCATGATTCCATAATGTTCCATATAATAGTAGGGAAGACAGAAGAGGAACGGTTCAACTAAATGCACCCCTTCTCAATTCAAGAGATGGTATTTTAAGAGAACAAAGATGTAAAACGTATTTTGAGTCATCTGTGAAACCATGTCTTAGATGAGGGATTTGTAATGTGTTGGCTGTCTGTGACGTCGTGGTCGTGGTTGTGTCTGTGCACCACAGCCATCTTTATGTGAATGGTCTAGCTTTCCGTCACTAAAGAGGAGGGTTTTGTGATGGTGAAGGGCTTTATGTCGTCCGCGCAGAGAAGAAAACTCTCTCTGCCCTGAGTTGAGCCGTATGATGTGTGCGCCGCATGCTCAAAACTATAGCTTATTTCACCCCCGCTTAAAGCGTTTAGGTCTGCACAGAACTCAAATAGTTTGAGAGCCTCTTCAGGACTCTGTTCATGCGTAAAGTGGCTGGCTGTATGACTCACTCTCACGGTCAGGGTTGCCAGATCTGCTTATTATAATTTCCCAGCAAGATTTTATTTGAAAATAGCCGATCTACAAGCTCACAACGCGTCGCATCGCGACGCGTTGTGAGCTTGTAGATCGGCTATTTTCAAATAGCCGATGTATATGTTAAAGTGCTCATGTGGCCCATAGTCACTTCTTTTGGGCTGGTTTTCCTAGACCTGGTTGCTTGTTTCTCTCACAGAATCTGGCAACGCTGCTCACGGTCCTATCGGTGCCTCCCGTGTTCAAACCAACGGCACTAAGGTGCTCCGCTTTTATTTCTTTTTTTCACAGACTACTTTTGGTCACTGCAGATGGAAAATATTCAGTCTTTTGTGTGTCCTTTTTTATAAGAACAAAAGCTTATCGTGTGAAGTCTTGTATTGACCTTTAACGGACGCAAACCATTTTTGTCTCCTTACATTCTGCTGGCACTGTGCCCGGCTGGCTCCGGTCTGAAGGCTGTCACATTTCATTTGTTTGATTTTATGAAACTTGAGGAGTCAGGGGGGTGTCTCTGCACTAGCAATTTGGTTTGGCCACTGATTCACAACCCATTCAGTAACATGATCTTGAATTAATTTAAAAATTACCTTCACCACTTGTGATGAAGCTAAACACAATATTTAGTTTAGATGCAGGCAGCCAGTGGTGGAAAAAGTACTCAACTTCTTTACTTAAGTAAAAGTACCAATACTGCGATATAGAAATACTCTGTTACAAGTAAAAGGCCAGAATTTAAAATCTACTTGAGTAAAAGTACAAAAGTATTGGCATCAAAATGTACAAAAAGTAAAAGTACTAAATTGTTTGAAAATAGCAGATCCACAAGCTCACAACGTGTCGCGATGCGACGCGTTGTGAGCTTGTAGATCTGCTATTTTCAAATAGCTTATGTATAAAACAGGGCTAAAGGGGTTCATGTATGTTTCATGATATCATCATTTATATCTAAAAAGTAGCTAGTAAATAATTGTAGTTGAGTAAAAGTACAATATTTGCCTCTGAGATGTAGTGGAGTAGAAGTAAAAGTATTGGAAATTGGACATACTCAAGTAAAGTACAAATACCTCAAAATTGTACTGAAGTACAGTACTTAAGTAAATGTACTTAGTTACTTTCCACAACTGGATGCAGCCCTAAGGCCAGGCTGTGTGTGTGTGTGTGTGTGTGTGTGTGTGTGTGTGTGTGTGTGTTTCCCACATGTGTGCACTGCAGATGACCATCAGCAGGATTGTTACAATGTATGTGTTTGGAAATCATGTGAGTGATACACTGTATCTAGAATAAAAATGGACACGTAGTTGCCATGATTGGCCTGCTGACCTTATGAACTCGACAGTTTTAATAATCGCCCACTCATTTTAATCGGCTTTTATACCGGAAGACCATTTCAGGCCAACAGAAGCCGGAAAACTCTCTTTTTTAGGGCACAAGTGTGTTATGTAATGTCTGAATAGGTGGTTTAGGCTTAGAGGGATTTTGGGGGCTTGGATGCTTGTCATCGAGTGTTTTATGACTATTTTTATGACTACTATGAGCTTATTTCTGCCGTAGTATGAATGTCGGCGATGTTTAGCTTGCTATAGCAAGCAAGAGAAGGTGTGGCTAGCTAAAATAAAAGGGCACACGATTACTATTCCAGTGAGAATGGTTTGTGGGATTCTTTTGAGATGGACTTTGAGAGTCCACATCGACGATATAAAGAACTCTAACGTGCTCTCCCAGCCTTCCTTCCCATAGCATCCCTCTATGTATCGATGTGGTAACAATCGTTTCGATCCAAGCCTTTTTTGCACGTGCACTTTCTTTTGAAGTATTCCTTCTTCTTTGTTTTACTCATAGATGTCATACCGCTGGCGTTGTTTGCACTCGCATGACATGTGAGGTGCCTGTGAAGTCCTCTGTGTCTGCCTGCTATACTGTCACACACGTGCAGCCCATACACAAACAAACAGCCAGAGAAGAGCTCAGAGAGAGAGGCAGGCAGAGAGAGAGAGAAATCTGCTGCCGATAACGTGCTCACAAAGTCACGGTGCAGGATAAGCACCATGCTCACTGCAGTAGCAGCGAACCCCCTGCCTGGGTCTATGAGCAAGCATAAGCACACACGCAGCTCGATGCAGAAGTCAAGGTAAAAGATAATGCGTTTATTTAGTAATCAGCAAATAGCTTTTATGCCATGGGGTAAGTGGTGAGGCCTGAGCGGCCTCTGATAAGATCATTTGCTTTCAGGTGTTTCCCTGTCGAATGTGTGCGCGCGCGGCGTTGAGTGCAAATTGAATAGGGTGACCTTTTTTTTTTTTTTGCCGCAGAATCAAATTGACTGCATTTCCCTCCAAAAGATTCTGCCATTTCAATTACCATAAATTTGTGATATTGTGGGTCCCATGCCACATCACGTGCGAGCACGTGCATATGGAAAAAACTGCAATAATGCACAGTACACACACTCAACACACTGTTTGTTGTGTGTGTATATAACGCACCGTTGACCAATGTGTCTCGCCACCGGCTTGCATTGCCTGGCTACTTTCCGAGGCAGATATTATTGTGACAAATTAACCCATTGAGACCTGGAACGCATCTGTGTAATTTTTTTGATTTGAGCTAAAAAAAGCACTATTTTACACTTTGGCTATTCAAAAATAGCAGATATACAAGCTCGTAGCGCAGCACCGAGCTTGTATATACAAGCTTGTAGATCTGCTATTTTTGGAAAATCATGAAAATGTGTGCAAATCTTTGAATATATATATTTTTTAAATTGAACATTTTTAACTCAAATCTTTGCTTCTGGGGGGTCCCTGGAACAACATATTTTGATGGGGGTCCGCGGCCAAATACATATCATTTCGGGGGTCCTAATCATGAAAAATATTGAACACCACTGATATAGAAACATACCTTTTTCAGAAAACTGTTGAGATTTAGGAGACTCGTCCTCAGGTCTTCATGGGTTAAAAGCCACAAGTACACGATGGGCTTGGCAGGGCCTGAAAGGTCAGGAACGGTCTGTGAGTGTGTGTGTGTGTGTGTGTGTGTCTGTGTGTGTCAGACACAGATATTAACTTTGAGCCTTCTGCGAGGGAAAACAAGAACCCGCGCACGGCCTCATTCTGCTTCCCCTTTGCAAATCTATGCAAATGTCACGATCTGAAGCACCCCGCCCTTCTGTTTGTGTGTTTGCTATTGTCTTTTACATCCACGCATGGCTGCCCACTGCAGTTAGCGGATGACGCTTCAGCCCAGGAAATGTGACAGTGTCCGTTTAACGAGAGGGATGTGGGTGACGGCGTCCACTCTCCTGCGTCCTTCTCTCTCTCTCTCTCTCTCTCTCTCTCTCTCTCCCTCCCTCCCTGTCATCTGCCGACTCACCATCAACAGCATAACGGTATATATTCAAAGGCCCCCCATGCTTAGCACTGCACATTCAGAGCTGCCGACTTAAGCAAATAGCTATTTGCATGCCATTAGACAAAAAAAGGCAGAGGGAAGCACCATTGCTCATCCACCCCTCCCCCCCCCCCCCCCCTGCCCCACCTACACCACCACCACATCTACATGAATATTTACGTGACTCCAAAAATCTCTGTATACAATGCCCCCCCCCCCCCCCCCCTTCCCCCCCTCCCCCCCAGCACAACCACCCACCAACCACCTGCTGTGACCAAACAGTCTCAGCAATCACGGCAATCAGCGCTACTCTTGCGCCAAGTCGATTGGGAAGTATAGCTGCCAAACAAGGGTAACGGGCATCTAATCATTACGGCCGCGCGTGTGTGTGTGTGTGTGTGTATTTTTTTGTGTGCGTGTGAAGCGTTGTGGTGTTATGAAAACGAGAGCTTTTGACCATCTGTCGAACGGCTGGAGTAAGACAACAACA
>NC_137620.1:33639251-33804251 GCF_963280865.1 Gymnoscopelus braueri | reverse complement strand
CTCCCGCTGAGACAATTTGTTCTGCCTTTCCCTCTTTGTTCCTCTCTGTCCCTTTCTCTTTGCAAAACATCCACCACGTTGATTGATAAAAGTGGACACGGCCATCGGGGGGGGGTTGCCAGCCAGGCTGTCCTGGCATCAACTTAGGCCTTCTTCTAGTTTTTTTCTCCTCTTTTCATACAACAGGTCTTCTTTTTTTTTGGGACACAGGACCCAGAGGTACAGATTGACTTTGGTCCACTTGCACTGCATGCCATGGTTCTTAAGCTGGCATGGAAAAGCTGGCTTTACTGGCCAGGGCCATTCAGTCATACTCTGTCTGTCTGTCTGTCTGTCTGTCTGTCTGTCTGTCTGTCTGTCTGTCTGTCTGTCTGTCTGTCTGTCTGCCTGAATGAAACTCAACCTCAGCCCCTCAGAATTGTCTTGGTCTCTGCCACGCACACCATGACATAATAAAACCCGGACTTCCATCTCAAATTTGTATGCAACTTGGGGTACAGATAATGGTTGCAAATGTCGCAGAACTTGCGGGTTTGAAATGACTCCAGGGAGGACGAGTAAAGCCCCACTCAAATCCAGCCTTTTCCCAGATATTTGTCGAGTTTGAACCTAAACAGATGTCTGGTCCATTAAAGACTCATTTGGAGATAATCTAAACTGATCCCGCTTTTAATTTCCCGAACCAAGGAGTGCATGTTGGGGCTGTGAAAAGGCTCCGGCGTTTTCGACGTTATCTCCCACCCCGCTTAGCGCTCAGCTAATATTATGGTGATGTCGGAAAACATTGAATGGTAACGGAGTTCCGGCACGGTGGATTTGAAGCTGTTCTGCAAGTAATTAAACAGCATGCCACCTCATAGGGAGCAATTTCCTGCAAGGCGTTTAGGTCTTGACAATGCATTAACAGTCTGTATCGCATTATCTCTGTGAAATACAGTATGCCCCCTTTTTTCGTTCTTTTTTTCCTTTTTATTGTTAGCATTTTTCTTTTATCGGCTTGAGTGCGGCTGAGCGTTGCTGAGAGAATGTCTTAACATGAGCATCAGGTGACCGTTTTCCTGGCTAAAGCCGAACAAAACGCCAAAAAGCTATCTGTGTCATCTTGGATTGAAAATAGGTGGTGCTGCTGCTGCTATCTCCTCACTATAGCTACAAAGCTGTGTCTGAGAAGAGCTATCCATGGTGGGCATAATATAATTTGTGTGTGTGCGAGCATGGGGGGGGGCGGGGGGGGTTTGTGGGTCGAGGGGTGAGCGGAAACAAGTGGGTGGGATAATTGTGTGCACGCGGGAGCCTGAATCGGCGTGTTTCGGGAGCGCTAGCTGCTCGCCTAAGGGTTTGGTTGCCCCCATCGGCATAATGATGGCCACACGCTGCCGCAGAGCGACGCTAATCCCCCGCCGGGTGCATAAAGGGATTTGTTCTCGTTGGGCTGGCCACAGAGAGAGTCCCGGGGTGACGGCGCTGTTTATCTTTCTGCTGACTTAAAGTCCCCCCAGGCTTTTATATGGCCCTGGAACTGCACAGGTCCTATTGTGACTTGTCACAGGGCACACACACGGGCACACACACATGCACGCACGCACACACACACACACACACACACACACACACACACACACACACACACACACACACACACACACACACACACACAGATGTTAACTTGCCAGTCCTCCTGTCACTATATCTTTGACCATCTTCTATTTTGTAATAAGTCTGTCTAATACTCTCATTCAGATATTCATTTATCTTTCTTTCTGCATCTCTCTCTCTCTCTCTCTCTCTCTCTCTCTCTCTCTCTCTCTCTCTCTCTCTCTCTCTCTCTCGCTCTCTCTCTCTTTTTCTCTGTCTCATCTCCTTCACTCGCCCCTTTCAAACCCACAAACAAATTCTTGACATTTCGTGAGATAGGCTTCCCTCTCTGTCTTTCTCTCTTATACACCTACACACACTTGCATCCCCCCCCCCACACACACACACACACACACACACACACACACAGATTCACCCCGCCCATTAAAGTGGGGAGTAAACACACAACACAGTAGCGCCGCACATCAAAGAGGGGTGAGTGGCATTAACAAAGGCTTTATTTTCCACCAAACGTCAGCGGTAAATGCCCCGCCTTCCTCGTGCGCACATCAGCTGTCTACGACGCATCAAGAATATCACTTTCATTTGGCATTAGCGGCGGTGATTCTGCCTTATCTGAGGATTGCGTGCAAACATCTTGTAGACAAGCCGATCGTCTCTCTCTGTGTCTGTGGGGAGAAAGTGAGAGAGAGAGAGAGAGAGAGAGAGAGAGAGATGGATTGAAGAGACTGAACTTCCATCCATTGTTTCCCTGCTGCCCCCCTAACACACACACACACACACACACACACACACACACACACACGCACACGCACACGCGCACAAACGTACGAACATTCACCTCCTCCCCACTCTCTCTCTTCTCCAGATACTCTCTATCTAGTGTCAGCTCTGGTAATGGGTTTCTGGGGGGGGGGGGGGTGGGGGGTGTGGGGGGGGGGGGGGGGTATTATTTTGGGTCCAGTAAGCTGCATGCTTAAATTTTGAGTGACAGCCCTGACTCACTTGTGCAGTGAGAAAGTTTTGTTTAAAAAAAAAAAAAACAGAATACTGCCAGTATAGAGGCAGCTCAGCGGCAACAAAAAAAAAGAAAAAATCTCCTCTATTAACCCATTAATACCTGGAACGCATCTGTGTCACTTTTAGATTTCTTTAGGCTATTCAAAAATAGCACATATACAAGCTCATAGCGCGGCACCGAGTGCCGCGCTATGAGCTTGTAGATCTGCTATTTTTGAAAAATCATGAAAACCATTTTTTTTCAAAAAACTGTTAGGATTTAGATTTTTATTTTTAATTGCCTCAGGTCTTAAAGGGTTAACAATAAAAACCCGGCATGCTGCCACCCAGCCTTCCTTACTTCCCTGGAAAGAAAAGGAAAAAGTAAAAGATAGAGAGATGCGCAACTTCCCCCCAAAACTAAATGTCCTATTTTCTCTCTCTTTTTTCTATACTTTCTATTTTTTTCTTCCGTCTTCCTATTCGCCCCCCCCACAACACGCTCCCCCCCCCCCCCCCCCCTCTCCTAAGAAGATAGACGAGGAAAATGAGGCCAACCTACTGGCAGTGCTTACAGAGACTCTGGACAGCATCCCGGTGGACGAGGACGGATTGCCTTCGTTCGACGCGGCCCTGGCGGCAGACGGGGACGTGACCAACAACGCCAGTGACCGGAGCTGTCCCTCCACTCCTGACGGCGGCTCGCCACGCACCCCGGAGCCAGAAGAGCCCTCCCTGGTAAGACAACAACATGCCCTCCTCTCTCTCTCTCTCTGATCTCTCACATTATACCCCACAGTACCAGTGGTGGAAAAAGTACTCAAATTCTGTACTTAAGTAAAAGTACCAATAAAAAAAATACTTGAGTAAAAGTACAAAAGTATTGGCATCAAAATGTACTTAAAGTACCAAAAGTAAAAGTACTAAAATATTTGAAAATAGCAGATCTACAAGCTCACAACGCGTCGCGATGCGACGCGTTGTGAGCTTGTAGATCGGCTATTTTCAAATAGCCTAGGTATAAAATAAGGCTAAAGTGGTTAATGTATGTTTTATATAATATCATAATTTATATCTCAAAAGTAACTAGTAACTAAAGTTTTCAAATAATTGTAGTGGAGTAAAAGTACAATATTTGCCATTGAGATGTAGTGGAGTAGAAGTAAAAGTATTGGAAATTGGAAATACTCAAGTAAAGTACAAATACCTAAAAAATATACTCAAGTACAGTACTTAAGTAAATGTACTTAGTTACTTTCCACCACTGATGCCTATATGTACCAGCGCACGATAGGCTCCACCATAAGTACCCTATACCCTCCTCCAGGCTGGTCCTGCATTTTCATGCTGGCTGCCCACGGTCCTCACGCTGCAATCGCTGTGTGCTGTATGCAGTGGTGGGAAAAAAGTACTCACATTTCTACTTAAGTAAAAGTATCAATACTGCTTTGTAGAAATACTCTGTTACAAGTAAAAGTCCGGTAATCAAAATTTACTTGAGTGAAAGTGCAAAAGTATTGGCATCAAAATGTACTTAAAGTACCAAAAGTAAAAGTACACATTGTGCAGAATGTCCCATTTCACAAGTTAAAATGTATACACAATATTTTGAAAATAGCAGATCTACAAGCTCACAATGCGTCGCATCGAGACGCATTGTGAGCTTATAGATCGGCTATTTTCAAATGGACGAAATATATATAGGGCTGAAGTGGTTAATGTATGTTTTGTGATAATAATCTAAATCTGCAAAATAACTAGTAACTAAAGCACTTCAAATAATTGTAGTGGAGTAAAAGTACAACATTTGCCACTGAGATGTAGTGGAGTAGAAGTAAAAGTATTGAAAATGGGAAATACTCCAGTAAAGTAAAAATTCCTCAAAGGTGTACTTAAGTACAGTACTTGAGTAAATGTACTTAGTTACTTTATACCACTGGCTGTATGCACGCTTGCGCAAGGGCCATGTGCGTGCAGACTGGAAAGAGGCACGGATGCAGACATGTGGAAGGAGGAGGAAGTGAATCGGATAGATCCGTGTTGTTTATGCCGAGATGCTAATTGTGTTGCAGAAAGTATAATGGCGCCGACGTAATTTGTGAAGCGCCTGAATTCAGCCTGGGTTCTTTTTATAACCCATTCAATCCGGGGGAACGCATCTGTGTCATTTTTAGATTTCTTTAGCTATTCATAAAATAGCAGATCTACAAGCCCCCGAGCTTGTAGATCTGCTATTTTTTGAAAAATCTTGAACATTTTGTGCAAATCTTTGAATATTTATATTTTTAAAGCAAACATTTTTAACTCAAATCTTTGCTTCTGGGGGGAATGTCTTCTAAATCCTAACAAAAATCTTAAGAAAAAACTTGTTGTTGCTATAATATCAGTGGTTTTCATGTCAAGAACCACAAAAGGATATGTATTTGGCCGCGGACCCCCATCTCAAAATATGTTGTTCCAGGGACCCCCCAGAAGCAAAGATTTGAGTAAAAAAAATTGCTTAAAAAATATATATATTCAAAGATTGGCAAACATTTTCGCGATTTTTCTAAGATAGCTAAAGAAATCAAAAAGTGACACAGATGCACGTTCCCGGATCGAATGGCTTAAATAAAAGAGAAAAGAGACGCATCTTATCCGCTTTCATGTCAGTGGGCCTCCTCTCTCTTCTAATCCCCACCTCGGTGCCTGTGTGTGTGTCATCTTCTTCTGACAGAACAGGCTTTCTGATGTGTATTCTGTTTACTTTCATGGGATCTTTTTTTTATTTTCCTTTTTTAAACAAAAAAAAAAAACACTTCACATAACCCCCCCCCCCGCCATCTGTGAGCATTTCTTTGGCTTTAAAGGCTTTGTCCTAGAATTTTGTTATGTTCGGTCATAGTCCATTTAAACACCATGCCGGTCCCTTCTGGGTGACCTTTAGCCACGTGCCTAAACTCTGTTTATTCAATCACAGCGGCGGAGGCCTGGCTTTGTGTACCCCAAAACAACCTGCCATGGCCTCGTCCTTCTAAAGTACCGTAAACAAACAAACAGCAAGCGAGTCTATAAAGGTGTTTTTGCTTTTGGTTAAATAGCTTGAAAATTATCATTGGATCTCTGAACCCTATTCTATTATGAAAACCATCCCCTGTGGTCGCAACGTTTACAACGTACCGACTTATCTAATTGAAAGCAAACGAGCGGTTTGCATGAACCAGACTCATTCCCTTGTCTCCCCGCCCCCTCTCTCTCTCTCTCTCTTTCTCTCTCTCTCTCTCTCTCTTTCTCTGTCACTTTCTCTCTCTCTCTCGTTCTGTTTCTCCTCTTCGCAGCTGAAGAAGTTGCTCCTGGCACCCGCAAACTCCCAGCTCAGCTATAATCAATACACAGGTAGCAATAAGGCACAGAACCATGCAGCCAGCAGCAACCAGCGGATCAGACCTCCTCCTGCCCTCATCAAGGTAGGCACGGACGCGCGCACACACACACACACACACACACACACACACACACACACAGACACAGGCACACACACACACACACACACACACACACCAAAAAAAAAGACACACACACAGATACCCCACACAGACATGTCTCGCTCTGTCTCTCACATTCTGCTTAGCAGCACCCCTCTCCCCTGCCCGCACACACTTTGTGCTCACCCTCCGTACATTTGTTTTCCTCTCTCGTGCATTTCTTTTCTCACCGTCTCTCCGTATCTCTCCTCCCCCCTCTCTCTCTCTCTCTCTCTCTCTCTCTCTCTCTCTCTCTCTCTCTCTCTCTCTCTCTCTCTCTCTCTCTCTCTCTCCCTCACACACGCACACTTTGTTTTCTGTCTGTCTTTCTGTTCGGGGTGGCCGGCTTTTTGGAAGATGTTAGACTAGAGCGCTCCAGTCTCATCTCCCGCGGGGTGGCATCGCGTAATGAAAACAGGCTGATTGCTGTTGGGCTTTCCAGGCGCGGCATCAGGACCCGTTGTCTCATTAGCTTCACCACTTATCCCCCTCGGTATGGCGCCTGTTGAAGGCAAAAAGACGCAAAAAAATAAATAAATAAAAAAGTCTTAATGGCGAGCATAGCGCTCTCGCTCGGAGATTGATGCCTTCAGATGACGGGATCAAAATATCAGAGTCGATGTTCTCATTAGATGGCTCTCTTTAAAGAGTCTCACTTTCTGTTGCGGCGAGCGGCGGGCTGATTAAGATTAATGCTAGTCAGTTTAAGTATCACAGGCTTTAGGAATGTGAATGAAATGAAGTATGCAATTTCTGTAATCTGTTTGCAATCCGTCCGACGTCGGGGCGTGTGATGGATGCTCGTGACAAGTTGACTCTTATTTAGGTATGTACACAGCATGAATAAAACGCTCGTTTACTCGTGCACTTGTTTGGGGGGGGGGGGGGGGGGGGGGGCGGGGATGGGGGGGGGTGGAGTGTGAGATATGCATTTGATTCACGTCCCTCCGGTGCTTAACCCATTAAGACCTGGAACGCATCTGTGTCACTTTTTGATTTGAGCTAAAAAAGCATTATTTTACACTTTTGTCTATTAAAAAATAGCAGATCTACAAGCTCATAGCGCGGCACCGAGTGCCGCGCTATGAGCTTGTAGATCTGCTATTTTTGAAAAATCGTGAAAATGTGTGCAAATCTTTGAATATATATATATTTCTAAAGCAAACATTTTTAACGAAAATCTTTGCTTCTGGGGGTCCCTGGAACAAAATATTTTACAAAGTATATGTATTTGCGGCCAAATACATATACTTTTTGGGGATCCTTGACATGAAAACGTTTGAGAACCACTGATATAGAAACAAACATTTTTCAGAATACTGTTGGGATTTAGAAGACATTTGTAGAATCGGCCTCAGGTCTTAATGGGTTAAAAGTCTCTGAATTTAAAATGTGTCTCTAGCTCATGTTGTTTGGTAAACAGTGCACACAGCAGCACAACAGCCGACGTACGTGTGCGTGTGTGCGTGTGTGCGTGTGTGTGTGTGTGTGTGTACTACTATGTTTGCACATGCAGTGCGTCAACCCCTTCCTTGCAGATTCTATTTCCATACTTTGCCTTTGAGTCATCTGTTTCTGGAGCACACAGCGAACGAGGTTCTCCCGGAGGACATGCCGCGCGGAACGCACGTACAGAGTGTCGCGGTGGTGGTGGTGGTGCTGCTGCACCGGGGTGGGGGGTGTGTGTGTGGGGGGACATGCAATTAACCCATTAAGACCTGAGGCTGCGTCTAAAAAAATCTAAATCCTAACAATTTTTCGGAAAAAAATATAAAAAAATAATTTTCACGATTTTTCAAAAATAGCAGATATACAAGCTCGTAGCGCGGCACTCGGTGCCGCGCTATGAGCTTGTATATCTGCTATTTTTGAATAGCCAAAGACATCTAAAGTGACACAGATGCGTTCCAGGTATCAATGGGTTAAGATGATGGGCGGACTGCACTCCCGCCTCCCAGACAGTCTAGCGATCGCTGTTGCCTATATGCCCGCTTTCTCTTCTTCCTTCTCTCTCTCTCTCTCTCTCTCTCTCTCCATGGCTCCCATCGCTTTCACCTTCTCTACCTCTCCTCATTTTCTGCTCCCCGTAAAACAGAGACTTCAGCTTAACCCGTAAAGATCCTGGCAACGCATCTGTGTCATTTTAGATTTCTTAAGCTATTTAAAAAAATAGCAGATCTACAAGCTCGTAGCGCGGCACCGAGTGCCGCGCTACGAGCTTGTAGATCTGCTATTTTAGAAAAATCGTGAGAAATGTGTGCAAATCTTTGAATATATATCGTTTTAAAGCGAATATTTTTAACTCAAATCTTTTGCTTCTGGGGGGTCCCTGGAACAAAATATTTTGAGATGGGGGGGGTCGGCGGCCAAATACATATCTTTTTGGGGGTCCTTGACATGAAAAAGTTTGAGCACCACTGATATAGAAACATACGTTTTTCAGAATACTGTTGGGATTTAGAAGACATTTATAGAATCGGCTTCAGGTCTTAATGGGTTAACAGTATACGTTCGCTCAACTCCACAAAACAGTGATACCAGTAAATATTATATTTATATTTTACCTTTATTTATCCCCCCCTCTCTTCCTCTCTCTCTCTCTCTCTCTCCTCCCTCGTGTCCTCTGGCAGACGGAGAGTCCGTGGCATGGCAAAGCGCGGGGAGCCTCCAGCCAACACCAGAGCCGCTCGATGAGGCGCCCCTGCACCGAGCTGCTCAAGTACCTGACGGCCACCGACGACATCCTGCTCCACGCCAAAGCCGGCCAAGAGGCCAAGAGCGCCTGGCTGGGCGGCGGATCATCGGGGGGCCCCTCGGCCGGAGCGTCGAGCAGGGACAAGACCCAGCAGCAGCAGCAGCAGCAGCAGGGCCTGGGCCTCCTCGGGGCCGCGGCGTCGTCCTCGTCCTCGTCCTCGCCGTCCTCGTCCTCCACCTCCTCCTTCTCCTCCCTGTCCTCCGCCTCCCCCTCCTCCTCTTCTTCTTCTTCCGCCTCTAAGAAGAAGGTCGCCGCGCCGTCCCAGCACCATCAGCAGCAGCAGCAGCCACAACCGCCACAACCGCCACAACAACAACAACTACAACAACCACCACAACAACAACAACTACAACAACCACCACAACAACAACAACAACTACAACAACCACCACAACAACAACAACTACAACAACAACAACAACAACATCAGCAGCATCACCAGCGAGGTGAGAGCCGGGCTGCAGGCGATTGTAGTGTGGCCGGTGTTGGGGCTGGGAAGTGGCGGCGTTGCGCTCGCGACGATGGGGCCGAGGAGTCGGAGGGCGCTCCCGTCCCGTCCGCGGGCCGCAGGGGCGGCGGCTCCGCCTGCGGCCGCGCCGGCGGCGCCCGCCCCATCCTGGAGCACGGCCCGTCCTGCGAAGAGGGAAGGCCGCCAGGCGACGCGGGCCGCCTGGCCGCCGCTAGGTTCATTAGGTACATGCATTCTTATTCCCTCCCTTCCCGAGAGGCGAGTCACGGCTGCGAGCGTTGCCGAGAGGCTGCGGGCGCCGGCGCCACTCGGGCTAGCGAGGGCCGGGCTCGGCAAGGCCGTAGAGACAGTAGCCGTAGGGACGGTAGTAGTAGCAGCAGTAGTAGTAGCAGGAGTGTTAGCGGTGCTAGCGGTGCTAGCGGTGCTAGCGGTGCTAGCGCGCCGGCGCCGCCGCGCACCACGCACATCACCGTGACCGTTAAGAAACGGCACGGGAAGCCGGGGCACCCTTTACTCAGCCAGCTCCTCACCTCCAAGCAGAGGCCCGCCCGCTACCGGGCCCACCTGCTCCCCCCCGCCGTCGCTCAGATTAGCAGGTTAGCGGTCGAGCGGTCCGTTGAGAGCCCCGTCAGCCGGGCCGTAGTAGTAGTACCAGAGGAAAAGGTGGTGGAGGAGGAGAAGGAGCCGGAGAAGGGCGAGACCACTGATCCCGGCAGCCAGGGAGTAGTAAGACAGGAGGCCGAAGAGCCCGAGTCACTATCCCTTTTATCACCCCTAGGACTAGGTCTAGAATGCTGGGCTAGCCAGTCAGACTCGGGGCTAGACTTGGGTTTGGGGTTAGAGCTGGGGTGGCCCGCAGGGGACTTTGGGGAGGATATTGATCACGACGATGATGTCGATGCCTATAATAATGATGACCATGATGGTGGTGGTGGTGATGATGATGATGGTGATGATGACCGTGTTGCGGGCAGCCCCACGGCGGTGCTCTCACACGGCCCGGCACACAGCCCACTCTTCCTCCCAGACACTAGAATTGCGGAGTTTGTGCCTCCTCCTCCCTGCAGCGCTACACAGGGGCCCTGGCAAGGGTACCACCCCACACACATGCGGGCATTCAGCGGGCACCCCGACGACCCGGGCCACCCGTTGTTAGGTAATCAATCGCTGCATCCCAACTCCCCCTCCCCGACACTGCCCTTTGATCAGTGGTGGAAAAAGTACTCAAATTCTTTACTTAAGTAAAAGTGCCAATACTGCAATATAAAAATACTCTGTTACAAGTAAAAGTTAGAATAAAACATTTACTTGAGTAAAAGTACAAAAGTATTGGCATCAAAATGTACTTAAAGTACCAAAAGTAAAAGTACTAAATATTTGAAAATAGCCGATCTACAAGCTCACAACGCGTCGCGATGCGACGCGTTGTGAGCTTGTAGATCTGCTATTTTCAAATGGCATATAAAATAGGGCTGAAGTGGTTAAAGTATGTTTCATTATATCATAGTTTACATCTGAAAAGTAACTAGTAACTAAAGTTTTCAAATAATTGTAGTGGAGTAAAAGTACAACATTTGCCTCTGAGATGTAGTGGAGTAGAAGTAAAAGTATTGGAAATTGGAAATACTCAAGTATCAAGTACAAATACCTCAAAATTGTACTTAAGTACAGTACTTAAGTAAATGTACTTAGTTACTTTCCACCACTGCCTTTGATCTGTACTTTCTCTGCTCCCCTATCCCCTGCTTTAACCACTTCCCCAGTTTGACTTCATGACTAACATCTACCTCTAATTCAAGCCTAACAGTCCATTAAAGGGCAATAATGGGCAAAACAAAACAGCCTTGTTAGTAGATGCTTTTTTTCAGCTACTGTAGTACAAAAAAAAAAGAGAGAAAAAAGCCATTCTCTTAAAATGGAAATAGATTGGCATGATCAAGAGGAGGTGAGAAAAGGGGATTTAGCCTTTAAATGTCTCGCTATACGTCCTTGCATCAAGAAAGCCGGCCCCCCCTGAACGTTTTTTTTTTGGTTTGTTTTTTGGCCGGATCTTAAAGCTACAGTACGCTCCTTTAGTTTTAGGAGCACAAGACAAGCCAAGAGCCTCGGGCAACTGCACAAGCTTCCTTGACTCTCCTTTCCTCCTTCCTTTATTTTTATTTTTGGTTTTGTTTTCCCCTCCTCTGCTGTTGGTTGCATGCGATTATTATACATTTATTGGCGTATTTGGGTTTGGGGGGAATGGGGATGGGTTGGGGTTGGGGAGTTGGTGGTGGTGGGGACTGGGGAGGGGGGTGTTGCTCAACCCCACCTTGTCATTATGTTCCTGTTTGTGGCGTTTTAATTGTGGCATCTCCATTTATCTTTCGTTTGTGGCATTTTACCCATTAAAGCCGGGAACGCATCTCTGTCGTTTCAAGATCTCTTTGGCTATTCAAAAATAGCAGATCTACAAGCTCATAGCGCGGCACCGAGTGCCGCGCTATGAGCTTGTAGATATGCTATTTTGTGCAAATCTTTGAATATACATATTTTTTAAAGCGAACATTTTTAACTCAAATCTTTGCTTCTGGGAATTCTACAAAATGTCTTCTAAATCCTAACAGTTTAAAAAAAATGAAATGTCAAGGACCACCCAAAATGATACGTATTTGGCCGTGGACCCCCATTTCAAAATATTTTGTTCCAGGGACCCCCAGAAGTTGTAAATGTTGTTAAAAATGAGTAAATGAGTTAAAAATGTTCGCTTAAAAAAAACATATTCAAAGATTTGCACAAATGTTGTGAAAAGTTTTTTCAAAAATAGACGATCTACAAGCTCATAGCGCGGCACTCGGTTGCTATTTTTTAATAGCCCAAAGAAATCTAAAAATGACACAGATTCTTTCCCGTTCTTAAAGGGTTAATTGTGGCATCTCCGTTTATCTTTTTTTTGGGCTCTGTCCTGTCTGTCTGTCTGCCTATCTGTCTGTCTGTGTGTCTGTCTTGAATGGTTTCTATGTTTGTCCCATGCACCTGTGTTTACCTGAAGCACATGTGCCATCACTTCATCCTGCCTCGCAGAGTGAACAGTCTTATCCTGAGAGAGAAATACCTTTTTTCACAAATGGGGTCAATCTTAAAAAAAATCTCTCGTTCACTGTAAAATAGCAAGTTGTTAGAGTTGAGACTTTCCAACATGGGGATGGGTGTTTCGTATAGCAATACCTGCTGTTAATGTAATGATCCTATATATAAGATTGATTTTTGCAGAATGTGGACCTGTTCTCTTCTGCTTCTCGAGTGCCATAACTAGGTCAATAATTACCCATGCTCCTTTGTGTTCTACAGCCAAACCAACCACCTTGCCTCTTCCTTTGACCCCAGAGTCTCCAAAGTAAGTGTGAGAAATTTTTCCACATTCTTCCAGGCAACAAAAAACGCAACAAACAACAAAAAGGCAAAAACAAAAAGAGACACAAAGTGAAAGAAAAGCTATACAGACTAGCACCCAAGATGAGGCATTTGCGCATTTCTCATTTCCATTTCTTTGATCACACAAAAAGGCTGAAAAGTCCCCCCTCTCTCGTCTGAGGAGTAAAAACAGTGCATGCACTGTTGTTTTTTTTGTCTTGCAGTGACCACAAGGGATCAACGTTTGAGAACAAAACCATTGAACGCACATTGAGTGTGGAGATCGCTGGAACCCCAGGTAAGCCGGCACCCTTTGATCTAACCACCAGCCTGGCAAACATCGTTTTAAAAGATTTCTTTCTTTCTTTGTTCTTTTTACATAAAAAAGAAATGTGCAGACATTTTCAAAAACAGAAACATTGCAGATCTACAAGCTCACAACGCATGGCAATGCAACATATTCTCATCTAGTAGATTAGTTATTTTTTACTATTTTCTAAAAATGTTTTGAAAGTATAGAATAAGTGGTTAACAGTGGTGTAAAGTAACTAAGTACATTTACTCAAGTACTGTACTTAAGTACAATTTTGAGGTACTTTTACTTTACTGGAGTATTTCCAATTGTCTATACTTTTACTTTTACTCAGAGACAAATATTGTACTTTTACTCCACTACAATTATTTGAAAACTTTAGTTACTAGTTACTTTTCAGAGATAAATTATTATATTATGAAACATACATTAACCAGTTTAGCCCTATTTTATACCTACGCTATTATGCGTTATGAGCTTGTAGATCTGCTATTTTAAAATATTTTAGTACTTTTACTTTTGGTACTTTAAGTACATTTTGATGCCAATACTTTTGTACTTTTACTCAGGTAAATTTTGAATTCCGGACTTTTACTTAGTAAAATATCTGAGTACTTTGTCCACCACTGATATTTCGCAACGCTATGTCAAGTGGAATGTCCCAGTTCCCTTCCCTTACGCCATTAGTAATGGATTAACCTGTACTGAGTGCCTCAGTACTTTTCCCCAACATGCTGATAGTTCCATTAGGGTTCAGAGTTCAAGGTGAAGCCATTTGAGAACATTTTTATGTGCCCAAGTATTGATTAGGCTTTACAATTTCCTCAGGGTTTTATTAGCGAGTTCCACCTCCTCCTCCTCCTCCTTGCGGCCCCTCCTCTCCCTTCTCCTCCTGCATCAACAAAGAGTTAAAGGGGTATTTCACTCGTAAACACTTGTGGGGTCATTTTGACGTATGCTCAAGTTTGTGTGTGTGTGCGTGTGTGTGTGTGTGTGTGTGTGTGCACCCCAGACTAGTTTTTAAGTTGCTCGATTCAGTATTTAGATATTTGATATAGATTTTTATCAGAAACGCCCCTTTCCTAGATAAACCCATTGTAACTTCAAATTCCATTGTAACCCTTTAAGACCTGGAACGCATCTGTGTCATTTTTAGATTTGAGCTAAAAAAAAGCATTATTTTACACTTTGGGCTATTCAAAAATAGCAGATCTACAAGCTCGTAGCGCGGCACCGAGTGCTGCGCTACGAGCTTGTAGATCTGCTATTTTTGAAAAATCGAGAAAATGTGTCAAAATCTTTTGAATATGTATATTTTTAAAGCGAACATTTTTGACTCAAATCTTTGCTTCTGGGGGTCCCTGGACCAACATATTTTGAGATGGGGGGTCCGCGGCCAAATACATATATATTTTGGGGGGTCCTTGACAAGAAAAAGTTTGAGAACCACTGTAGCAACATAGCAGATGTACAAGCTCACAACGTGTCGCGTTGCAGCGTGTTGTGAGCTTGTAGATCGGCTATTTTTTGGTCTAATGTTCCCCACCAGAATATGGATGGATGCTGGGGTTCAAGTGGTTAATATTCTGCCATTCCTCTCCCTCCTTTTAGATCTTAATGTCCTCTGACTGTGATGGCTCACTTAGCCAATACATCACTGGAAAATTGATATGGCAGTGTTATTGTTTTAATTGGTTTTGCCACGTAATTCAGTTTTGCCCAATATAATCTGCGTCTCCTTTTTGTTCCGTCCCTGGACGGTCAGGTAATGTGATTAGCAGACATGATGTGGGTAACGTTCTGATGTTAAGACCTGATATTTATGGGAAGGATGCCATTTCTGCAAATGGGGTCATTGTGCAGGGGATCACGAGTGTCATTATTGTCATCGTCCTCTTGTATTATATATTTATTAATTAACTGTGTGAGGGGGAAAGCTATAGGCAAGAGGCAATTAAAGGAGCCAAATGAAGTGAATGTCAGCCAAGGCTTCAACATCAAGCTCCATCTCTCTCCCTTTCCTCTCTCTCTGTCTGTCTGTCTGTCTGTCTGTCTGTCTGTCTGTCTGTCTGTCTGTCTGTCTGTCTGTCTGTCTGTCTGTCTGTCTGTCTGTCTGTCTGTCTGTCTGTCTGTCTGTCTGTCTGTCTGTCTCTCTCTGTCTCTCTCTGTCTGTCTCTCTTTCTCTCTTTCTCTCTTTCTCTCTCTCTCATTCTCTGTCTGTCTGTCTGTCTGTCTGTCTGTCTGTCTGTCTGTCTGTCTGTCTGTCTGTCTGTCTGTCTGTCTGTCTGTCTGTCTGTCTGTCTCTCTCTGTCTCTCTCTGTCTGTCTGTCTGTCTGGCTCTCTCTCTCCGTCTCACTGTCTCTCCCAGAGTGCATTAAGCAGGTAATTATTCCGCCCCCCCCCCCCCCCCATCCCCCCACTAAGATTAATCATCCTAGGTCAATAAAAAACAAAATGGTTGCCCTTTTCTCCCCCTCGCACACACACACAATGTGTGCGTGTGCATGCCTCTTTCTTTCTGGCCGCGGTATTCATTTACCAGAGGGGGGGGTGAAATGGCCCTCGACGTATGCGCCTGACGTCCGCGTCCTCTGCAACTCAAGGTGATATGTACTCTTTCACCGCAACCACTCGCCATTTGTGGGACGGGGGTGGACGGGGGGGGGGGGTGTTAGTAGTGGCACACCCAAGGCCCTGGAGCGCTCCTGCTGTTGACCCTAGCCATTTAACCCTTGCCGTATTTAAGCATAAGGGGGTCAAAGGGGACGCTTCCGCGGGGACCTAGACGGAGGGGGATCACGGGGAGGTTGTTGGCTAAGCTCTCGGGGCAATCAAGCGCCAGTTAATATTTCTTTCCTGTTTTACTGCATGTGGGTTAGTCTGTTGACCCCCGGCGGCCAAATCCAGGCCGGTTTGCTCTGTTCTGTTCCACCATGGTTCCTGCAAACAGAGCCGCACACACACACCTGTGCAGCGTTGGGATCGGATTGTTAGAAGGAAAAGAAGTCATCGTGCGCCGAAAGGCCCTCGATAGAGAATTCTCTTGGGGATTATTATAGTCCCTGAGTCCCTCGCCACTGACCAGTGGTGGAAAAAGTACTCGAATTCTTTACTTAAGTAAAAGTACCAATACTGCAATATAAAAGTACTCTGTTACAAGTAAAAGTCCAGAATCAAAATTTTACTTGAGTAAAAGTACAAAAGTATTGGCATCAAAATGTACTTAAAGTACCAAAAGTAAAAGTACTAAATATTTGAAAATAGCCGATCTACAAGCTCACAACGCGTCGCGCTGCGACGCGTTGTGAGCTTGTAGATCTGCTATTTTCAAATAGCCTAGGTATAAAACAGGGCTAAAGTGGTTAATGTAGGTTTCATTATATCATAGTTTATATCTCAAAAGTAACTAGTAACTAAAGTTTTCAAATAAATGTAGTGGAGTAAAAGTACAATATTTGCCTCTGAGATGTAGTGGAGTAGAAGTAAAAGTAATGGAAATTGGAAATACTCAAGTAAAGTACAAATACCTCAAAATTGTACTTAAGTACAGTACTTAAGTAAATGTACTTAGTTACTTTCCACCACTGAGGAGGAGTAGTGGTGTCGGTGAAAGCTTTACGATCCAAGGTGACGTGTCCTTAGTAAACCCAAAGTAGCATTCCTACTACAAAAGAGATTATGGCCCGGTGTGTAATTGATAACGAGGTGGAAGTTAGCCAAGTGTGGGCGGTGGCACCATTCAAGCACTTGAGACAAGGTCTGTAGTTCAGTGTTGGAACTTTCCGCGATTTGTTGGCAACGTGCTATTTCACTCATGTATTAATAACTTAAAGGGATACTTCACTCTCGGGCCGGGGACACATTTAAAAAAAATATTAAAAATAAATGAAAAAAGTTATGGAAAATTCATGGCCCCCTCACACATTAGTAGGACACTCTAATGCGTGAGGGGGCCATGAATTTTCCATAACTTTTTTCATTTATTTTTAATATTTTTTTTAAATGTGTCGGCGGCCCGGAAGTGAAGTATCCCTTTAACTAATAACTACTGTATATGAGTTGTAGTAAAAGTTTTCCACGGCAGGTATATTGGGGGTGGGGCTTAGCCACCCAATATAGGGCAGTGCAGTGCAGCTTAACTAGTGGAACGGTTTCGAGTTCCCCCCCAACTTATTTTCAGCTAAATGCGGGTGATTAACGACAAATGGTAACATACTGTTGGCCCTGTTTCTTAGTGTCACTCCTCAGAGGTGTAGTCAAAACAACAACAGACAAGGGGAGGCCCCCCCCCCCCCCCCCCCCGGGGATTTGACTGTTAAGGCCTAATCTCTGCCGAGCTAATAGATTTACCCTGTGCATGCCGTGTTGTCTTTAACCCATTAAGACCGGGAACGCATCTGTGTCACGTTTAGATTTCTTTAGGCTATTCAAAAATAGCAGATATACAAGCTCATAGCGCGGCACCGAGTGCCGCGCTATGAGCTTGTAGATCTGCTATTTTTGAAAAATCGTAAAAGTTTTTTTTTCAAAAATCTGTTAGGATTTAGAAAACATTTTGAAGAATCGCCTCAGGTCTTAAAGGGTTAATTACTGTATCTCGTGACACTCGGGTGGTCTATGTGCTGCTATTTGCATGGCTTACCGCCGGATCAACGCTTTAAGCCCCGAGTTGTTATTCGCTCCGAGGTCTCCTCGCAATTTACAGTCGGAACGGAAACAGATTAGAAAACTCCCCTCTCTCTTTCTCTCTCTCTCTCTCTCTGTCTTGTTTCTACTGGGTGGTTATGATTGGTGTTTGTGGGCACCGCGCATCCATCACCAGCAGGTTGGACTGAGAGGCACATATTTATCTAATTCTGATTTATTTCGCCCCCCCCCGCCGCTAATGGCCCCTAGTTTATGACCCCACGCGAGCATTGTTTTGGACAGATGGCGCTTCATCGGTGAAACAGAAGTTCCTCAGGCAGTTTGTGGCACCACCCCCCCCCCACACCCCTCCCCCCCACACCCCTTGCTTTTCATAGCTCATTTCATTGGCATAATGATATAGATATATATAGCCGCGGCTTCCTCAGCTTTTGTGGCACACACAGCAACAGTGGTGTAAAGTAACTAAGTGCATTTACTTAAGTACTGTACTTAAGTACACTTTTGAGGTATTTGTACTTTACTTGAGTATTTCCAATTTCCAATACTTTTACTTCTACTCCACTACATCTCAGAGGCAAATATTGTACTTTTACTCCACTACAATTATTTGGAAACTTTAGTGACTAGTTACTTTGCAATTATCAATTATTGTATTACAAAACATACACACTCACCGCCAAAGGGGAGAATTCTCCCCTTTTCAGTCAATGGTGTTTACCGCCAAAGGGGAGAATTCTCCCCTTTTAATTCTTTTTTTTTAATTCTGTTTTTGAATTCCTAAAATGTTTCTCTAATTTTTGAGTATACATTTATAACCCTAAGCCTAACAAATTAATACAAATAAATAAAAATAAATCCATTCACTTCAATGTTAAAAAATAAACGGACAAATAATTCACATTGTTTCTATAAAAAAATTATTAAAAACCCTGGCAGTGGGTGATTTTATTATGAAAAAACTTTGGCGGTGAATGTGTTAACCTCTTTAGCCCTATTTTATACCTAGTCTATTTGAAAATAGCAGATCTACAAGCTCACAACGCGTCGCATTGCGACGCGTTGTGAGCTTGTAGATCTGCTATTTTCAAACATTTTAGTACTTTTACTTTTGGTACTTTAAGTACATTTTGATACCAATACTTGTGTACTTTTACTCAAGTACATTTTGAATACAGGCCTTTTACCAGAGTATTTCTATATTGCTGTATTGATACTTTTACTTAAGTAAAATATCTGAGTACTTGTTCCACCACTGGCTTTGAGACAGGGAAGGGGAAAGAGGGGAGGGGGGAAAAGCTTGCAATCCTACTGTCAAAAATCCCAGATAATAAGTGGGATGATATGTCCTTGGATCAGGCGTATACCGAACATGGGAAAATGGCTTCCTATATCCATGTTTCAGCCTTCCTCCTGCATTCTCTTTGCCAAAGCTGCCTCCCTGGGTGCCGTGCTCTTTACACAGGATGTGATACTAATAGCTGTCATTTTTGGTGCAATTCGCCGGCGAACGGGAAGAGTGATGTACATTCATAACCCATTAGAACCGGGAACGCATCTGTGTAACCACTTTAACCATGACTTTTATACTTTGGGCTATTCAAAAATAGCAGATATACGAGCTCATAGCGCGGCACCGAGTGCCGCGCTATGAACTTGTAGATCTGCTATTTATTTTTTAATCGTGAACATTTGCGCACATCTGTGAATATACGGTATATATGTTTCAAAGCGAACATTTTCAACTCAAATCTTTGCTTCTGGGGGGGGGGGGGGTCCCTGGAACAACATATTTTGAGATGGGGGTCCGCGACCAAATACATATCATTTTGGGGGTCCTTTAAAAAAAAAAAATGATAGGATTTAGAAGACATTTGTAGCGCTATGAGCTTGTATATCTGCTACTTTTTGAATATCCAAAGAAATCTTAAAATGACACGGACGCGTTCCCGGTCTTAATGGGTTAAGAAAGGCAAAGAAGAAGGGAAGAGTGTATAGGTGTTTCAAAGCGTCAGAGTTTGACTCCAGCAAAGGGTGCTATAGCAACGAGTGTGTCTGCTGCGTGTGTGTGTGGACACACTCGTTTCCGCCCCGAGACAGAGTGGAGGAGAGACGCCGAGAGACAGAAAGTGAAGACGGAGAGATTGATTCGGAGAGGATGGATGGCAGACAGACATAGATAGAAGGGGAGAAACGGAAGAACGGGGATGAGACTAAAACATAGCGGGAAGAGAATGAGGGGGTATGGCGGCGGCGGGCTGTTTGTGTGAGTGCATTAACAATGCCATAAAGTGGGCTCATCTCAGGACTTCCCATATAACTGCCATCTGTCCGGTCGTAAATCTGCCGTGGGGGTCGGCCTGGGTACACACACAGTGTGGGACGTGCCATCTGAGGTAGAATGGCAAACCCCATCCCCGTTCCCCCCAGCGGTATACCTCGCATATCCATTTCACAGTAGACAAGGCAAGCTCTCACCGTGCCAGCTCCATGTCGAGTGACGGCGCCGCGTGCCAACATGTCACCACACATACACATACACACCTATGCTGACATATAATATACCTGCTGTAAGGAGTCTGAGTATGGTGACATACTGTGTATCTAAGGAGTATTTACATAGTGACAGTATACTGTATACGTGAGGAGTAGTAAAATGGTGACATATACCTAAGGAGTAGTAACATAATGCGATGTACGTAACCCATTAAGGCCTGAGGTTCCGATTTCTATAAAATGTCTTCTAAATCCTAACAGTTTTCGGAAAAACGTATGTTTCTGTATCAGTGGTGCTCAAACTTTCTCATGTCAAGGACCCCCCAAAATTATATGCATTTGGCCGCCGACCCCCATCTCAAAATGTGTTGTTCCAGGGACCCCCCAGAAGCAAAGATTTGAGTTACAAATGTTCGCTTTAAACAATATATATATTCAAAGATTTGCAAAAAAATCATGATTTTTTTAAAATAGCAGATATACAAGCTCGTAGCGCGGCACTCGGTGCCGCGCTACGGGCTTGTATATCTGCTATTTTTGAATAGCCAAAGTGTAAAATAATGCTTTTTGTATGGTATGAGTATGGTGACATACTGTATATCTAAGGAGTATTTACATAGTGACAGTATACTGTATACGTAAGGAGTAGTAAAATGGTGACATATACCTAAGGAGTAGTAACATAATGCGATGTACTTAAGGAGCAGTAACATGGCGACATTGATGTACCTAAGGAGCAGCAACAAGGTGACATATAATTTAGTAACGGAGCAACACGCCGCGTCCTCACGGATTCACCACATTCTTCAAGCTAAGGTCTATGCTTTTATTCAGATCAATTGGCTGCTGTCCAGAGTGTAGAGTGAGGCGAGCGTAGTTCCGACCCGTGCTTTCACTTTTTCTTTTTTTTTCTTCTCTTCATCACATGCTTTCGTCCTCTACAGGGATGCGTGTTATGTTTTCGTTAATTTTTTTCTCTCTCTCTCTCTCTCTCCTGGAGAAGAGAGGGGGATCTGCCCAAGGTCAGAGAGGAGAGGAAGGGGATGGCAAGTCATCCGTATAACAGCGCCAGCATATTAAGTTACACCGAGCATTACATTAATCTGTCAAGATTGCAATAAAATAGGGATCAGGATTAGGCCACGTGAAAGTGAATATTTTAATCAGGGCCTGTGTGTGTGTGTGTGTGTCCACTGTCCATAAACTGACCGTGGAGCTATGGATGAGTGGAGGAACACGAGGGCAGTATTTAGCCCATTAAGACCTGGAACGCATCTGTGTCACTTTAGCTTTCTTTGGCTATTCAAAAATAGCAGATCTACAAGCTCATAGCGCGGCACCGAGTGCCGCGCTACGAGCTTGTAGATCTGCTATTTTTGAAAAATCGTGAAAAAATATATTTTTTAGATTTTTTCACCGTTTTCAAAAAACTGTTAGGATTTAGAAAATGCTTAGAAGCGGCCTCAGGTCTTAAAGGGTTAGGGGAGGTTTGCATTACAATTCCATTCCTTTTCATTGACCCCCCCCCTCTCTCTATTTCTTACTATCCCCTCCCCCCTCTCTCTCTCTCTCTCTCTCTCTCTCTCTCCAGGTCTGACACCACCTACCACGCCCCCACACAAAGCCAGTCAAGAGAACCCTTTTAAAGCATCGCTCAAATCCAAGTTGTCCTCATGCTCCTCCTCCGCCCTGGCGTGCAAGAGGGCCAGGCTGAGCGAGGCGGCGGCAGGCCCTCTAGCAGGCGCTCTACTAGCCCAGGCCCTGGCCCCGACGGGTGCCGCCGCCGTAGGGGGCGGGGGCCCCAGGAAACAGGGCCCCGAACAGACTGAGCTGTACGCCCAGCTGAGCAAGGCGTCCGTCGCCCTCCCCACCTCTGTTGCCCGTCTGCACACGGCGGCGGTGGTGGGCGGCTGCGGCGTCCCAGAGGAGCAACAACGCGGAGGCGCTACCAGCAACACTAAGCGGACGGCACCCCGTGGTTATGGCGACCACGACTATTGCCAGGCGTCAAAGAAGGTTGCCGCCGCGACCACAGCAGCAGCAGCAGCAGCAGCACCAGCGGTGCCAGCAGCCACCACCCCGGGTGGCGTTGCTCCCATTCCCGGCGTGGTGGTGGAGGAGGAGGACAGGCATGTGGAATGTAAGGACTCAGTCATGCCGCTGTCCTCTTCATCGTCATTGTCGTCCTCATCGTCTTCAGCTCTCGTCCTCAGCTCTTCCTCCACTACTACTAGTACTACCACTACCACCGCATCGTCACGCTCGTCATCCTCTACGTTGGCCAAGCAGTTGCAGCAGAGTTGTTCCTCTGTGCGGGGCCACGGGGAGAAGACCCCCCCCACCACACACGACGCCGTCCAGGTCTCCTCGCAAGTTCAGGCCGTCGCCCACAGGGACCCCCCACAGGAGCCCTCCTCCGCCGCCAGCCGGAAACCCCCCCTGCGCGACCAGGAGATCCGAGCGGAACTCAACAAGCACTTCGGCCGTCCCCCGCAAGCCGTCTACAGCGGCCTACCGGGAGGCCCGGGAGCAGGCAGCAAAGCGGGGGACAAAAACGGCGGCGCCGCCCAGCCCCCGCCCGAGAAGGCGAAGGACGCCGACTGTTATTCGCCGAGGCTTCCCGGCTACCTGCACCCGGGGTTCCCCGACTTCCACGACGAGCTGGAGGAGCTGGGCGAGGAGGGCCAGCCGGAGGGCCGCTTCCTTTTCCCCTGGGAGGGCACGCCTCTGGGCCTATTCTTTGACCGCTCGCCCTCCTGCTCGCCCCCGTCCAGCTGCTCGCACTCGCGAGGCTCCGTCTCCCCGCCCTCCTCCCTCCTCCTGTCCCCCAGCAGGCCCTTCCGCTGGCCCGGCGGCGGCTCCGGCGGCGGCTCGCGGTCCCGCTCTCGGTCCCACTCCGGCTCCCGCAGTTCCTCTTCTCGCCACAGGAGGCGCTCCCTCTCCAGTTCGCCCGACGGACGGCCTTCCTCCTGGTAAGCTGGGCGAATGCGTCTTTGCACTCGCACGCGCACACACACCCACACACTAGGGCATTAACGAATAGTGATTTATGGTATTCGAATTATTCGACCCAAAAGTATTCGAATATTCGAATATTCGATTTGATTATAAAAAATTAAAAAATTTAAAAAAAAATTAAAAAGTCTTTTTTTTTTTTTTTTTTTTTCAATTGCATTGATGACTCGACTCAAGGAATGCGAGTTGACGTCACACCAGAGCTCACAGCTGCATGTCTGCTCTAGAAAAGCCACTAAAAAAAATAAATCGAAAAAAAATAAAAAAATTAAATGCTTTTTTTTTTTTTTTTTTTTTTTTTTCGAATAGTCGAATAGTGGTTTGATAGTCGAATAGTCGGTTTGATATTCGAATATTCGAATATTCGACTATTCTGTGAATGCCCTACCACACACACACCTGCGTCCCAGCACTTTGCCCCCACAGCTGTTTGAGCAGGCCTAGGACACTGCAGGGGTGTTAGCTCAGCGGTGTTACACAGACTCGCTCAGTCGTCAGACCCGGGTGTCAGAGAGGATTGAACCCCTGATCCTCTGTTAACATGCCTACAGTACACCTTGCCTCTGCTAAACGCAGGAATAATTATTTATTATGTGTGATAAGAAAGCCTGAACAAAGGAGGGTGAGTCAAAGATGGAGAGAATGCCAACCAAACGGGCCGGGATGCATTTAGCCTTTTGTGGGGACAATGACAAGGCAAGCCCACTCGACGCCTCAACATGGTGGAATGAAAAAAATATGTTTTACTGGTTGCATTACATTACATTACATTACATGAAATTACATTACGGTCATTTAGCAGACGCTTTTATCCAAAGCGACTTACAATAAGTGCATTCAACATAGGTAGGGAACGAAACTACTAATCACCAGAAGTATTAAGTGCATTCTCTTCTAAAACAAGCAACTAAGAGTATACCTAGCGCTAAAGTAAAAGTGCAATATATTCAGTAGTTATATACAACTTTTTTTTAGTAGTAGTTTTATACAACTAGTTAACAACAATTCATTCAACAACTAGTTATTCAACTTTAACCCATTTAGACCTCAGACCATTCAAAAATATATATATATTTAGATTTATTTATTTATTTTTTTTGCAAAAAAAAAATCTATATTTAAGCTCATAGCGCGGCACTCGGTGCCGCGCTATGAGCTTGTATATCTGCTATTTTTGAATAGCCCAAAGAATGGTTGAATGAATTGAGAATTTCCCCACCTCACGATCAACAGTGCGCACGATAGCAGACCAAAAATCTACCACAAAAAAAAAGAGAAAACTATAAATAATATGAGTGGTGCCCAAGGCATTGGACTTTAGAGGCAGTGTGAGATTTCATCCTCCAGGCAGGGAGTTTTGTTTGAGCTTCTTCCTGACTCTCATCCACCCCCCCCCCCCCCCCCTCTCCCTCCCTCGCACACACTCTCGTTTCTCCATTTGATGCTGGGGCTATTGTTTTAAGCTGCAGCTGTTGTTTTTGCTGAGTGGCGAATCCCCCCATCTTTCACATCCCCCAGAGATGAAAGCCAAATCCAGGCTGTGCAAAAAAATGTAGTCCCGGAGCCCCTCATCTCCAAAAGAGACTGATCTCTTCCCAGCTCTGTGTGAGAACTACATTTCCCATGCTTTTCCTTTGATCATAGCTGAGGGGGGGGTTTGTGTCAGGCTTTTTTTTTGAAAGAGGACCAGTGCTAAAAAAACGCAGTTACCGAGATGGACTGGGAAGCGGAGTACATTCACAGTTTATCAGTAGCTTGCTCATTGAGTGCTGTGCAGGCCCCAGTGACTCGGTTTGTTTGCCTGATTACTTAAAGGTCACTTCGCTCTGCAGGGCCCAATAGAATCATGGGTTTTTATTCTGTGCATGGGGCTCTTCTTGTCCTGTGCTCTCTGCTATAACCAAGTCGCTTAAAACACTGCCTGGTGCCCAGCAAGTTACTCATTGACAAGTCTTAAGGCTGTTCTACCACAGAATATGAAACAGATACCCAAGAAGATTTCAGAAAATATTGAGTTTAAAGCTCAAACACGATAGAGAATATGGGAACAACACAGGCAACCTCTTATCTTTTTGTAGCAAGTTCTCTGGTAATAGTCTTCAGTGAGCGAATTTCAGCAACTTTATTCACCAAATCCCATTTCTCTGCTTAACCCATTAATACCTGGAACGCATCTGTGTCACTTTAGATTTCTTTGGCTGTTCAAAAATAGCAGATCTACAAGCTCATAGCGCGGCACCGAGTGCCGCGCTACGAGCTTGTAGATCTGCTATTTTTGAAAAATCGTGAAAACATATTTTTTTACATTTTTTTGAAAAATCTGTTAGGATTTAGAAAACTTTTTAAGAATCGGACTCAGGCCTTAATGGGTTAAAGTTATACAAGTATGGTCCTCCCTCTGTCCAAAAATCACTGGCAGGCCTGTGCTTCCCTGAGACGCCCAAACATCTCCCACTCCATAATTCAAGTCCATCCTGCTCAGACTCGAGTTGAATTATTAAGCAACATGAGCTAACAGAGTGTGAGCTGTAACAAGCTTTAGACTCAGGCCACTGAGACCAGTTGACCTATACCTCATACAACATAGATTAACTGGCACAAGTAATATATATCTGCCAGTACTGGTGGTGGAGTAAAAGAATGAAGCCGATATACATAGAAAGTTCTGTAGAGCATTAGGAGCTGCGGTTCAATCGCCCTGGGGCTGCAATAAACCATGTATGAATTAGATCGCTTTTTCTTTGGGACTGCACGATTATAACGTCGTTAGAGTTTTAACCCATTAAGACCTGAGGCCGCTTCTAAACATTTTCTAAATCCTAACAGTTTTTCGGAAAAAAATGTAAAAAAATAATTTTAACGATTTTTCAAAAATAGCAGATCTACAAGCTCGTAGCGCGGCACTCGGTGCCGCGCTATGAGCTTGTATATCTGCTATTTTTGAATAGCCTAAATAAATCTAAAAGTGACACAGATGCGTTCCAGGTATTAATGGGTTAATTAGCATTTCCTGAAATGCACTTAAGGTGCTTCCCGGATGTAGAGTGCATAAGTACAGTAATTAAGTGGGAGTGGCTTTATCGTTGGTATCGGCCCGAGACCAAGGATGTGTCAATCCCCCCTTTTCAATGCGCCAGACCCCCTGTGAGATGGAGGTGTTTGGTGGAGCGCAACACCTACCATCAGCTCCCAATACTTACCACACGACTTAGTTACCAAAGCCGTGCTACACCCATAGCACAGGTGGCAGAGACACCAAGCCGTGCCACTCACAGCCAGTGGTGGAAAGTAACTAAGTACATTTACTTAAGTACTGTACTTAAGTACAATTTTGAGGTATTTGTACTTTACTTGAGTATTTCCAATTTCCAATACTTTTACTTCTACTCCACTACATCTCAGAGGCAAATATTGTACTTTTACTCCACTACAATTACTTGAAAACTTTAGTTACTAGTTACTTTTCAGATATAAACTATGATATAATGAAACATACATTAACCACTTTAGCCCTATTTTATACATAGGCTATTTGAAAATAGCAGATCTACAAGCTCACAACGCGTCGCATCGCGACGCGTTGTGAGCTTGTAGATCGGCTATTTTCAAATATTTAGTACTTTTACTTTTGGTACTTTAAGTACATTTTGATGCCAATACTTTTGTACTTTTACTCAAGTACATTTTGAATTCTGGACTTTTACTTGTAACAGAGTATTTTTATATTGCAGTATTGGTACTTTTACTTAAGTAAAGAATTTCAGTACTTTTTCCACCACTGCTCACAGCACAGGGAGAACCTACTGGGATTGAACATAGAACCTTGTGGTCCAAAACAGTGCCTAACTAGCCATCGATCTCCAGGCTTTTATTTTTTTAGTTTTGCTCAAAAATAAAAGCCTGGACCAAGAGTGTCGGTGTTCCGGGGTATAGGAAGTGTTTCATTTCCCCCAACCAACCAGAGCGCAGTGGGCGTCGCTCCAAATGTTTGTGTTGACGGGGCGCGGGGGCTGACGGACAGACCGGGGAACCAATGGGATCACACGCATTCTCTCTCCGGAGGTGTTAAACCCCGCCCCTCTAGACACGAAAGCAGGAAGGCTAGGGCAGCCTATATGCCTAAACTAATCCAGAATTTAGTCAGACTACAAGGTGCAGTAAGACAAAATCCCAAAGCTGCGCACCGTCAAAAACATGCACAACTAAAGTATACTTTAGTTTTTTAATGGGATTTAATGAAAACAAATGAATAGGCACAGACTATGACTGTTATTTCTATCACACATGTATTACTAACTGCCGATTCGCCGTTGTGTTTCCTCTCCACCAGGTCTCGTTATAACACAGACAGCAGCGCTTTGCGCTCCCGGACTCACAAGAGCCCGCAATCTCAGTCTCGATCTCCTCTCGGTCGCAGGCCAAGGTGACTTTTTACATTATTACGTTTTAATTATTTTTGTTTTAAATTATGATCTGTCATTCATTCTATGTTTAACTACAGAGGATCATTCGAGGACACATTTCATAATTACATCCTGTCAAAAATGTGTGTGTGTGTGTGTGTGTGTGAGTGTGAGGGGGGTGTGATGGAAGGCAGGGGGGGGCGTGATAGAAGGCAGGGGATGAGGATTGAAATAAGACAAGAAAAGTAACAGTTTAATAGAAAGAGACATGACACACGGGAAGGCGAGCAGAATGCAACAAACACTCCCAAGCTCCCCATGTCACCACTCAGGAGCACCTTGATATCTCTGTTGTTCCCGTCACATATACAAACAAAGAACAAAAACAACAAAAAACAACAAAGACGTCTTCTTGCTTGTTGATTTTCCCATCCCTGATGACAAAGAGTCAGGCAAAATATGTGTAATATGCACCCTATGCACATAAAGCCATATTGTGAAGACATTCACAGGTGTTACCAATGATACTAATGAAGGCTCTGTTCCATTCTGGTCAAACAGAGTCAGGGTGCTGATATTGTGCATGTTGGCTCACTGGAAACACTCTGCTACACCAGTGGGTCTAAAAGTTGGGAGTCCAGGGACCCTCATGGGCTTCCAAATGGCCCCTTACGGGTGTGTAACTCTTGAGAGTGTACAAATGGAGAGTGTCCGTTCGTACACTCTCAGAGTTATGGGCGTCGTGGAAACCACTGTGCCTACACTAAATGGAACAGAGCCTTCATTAGTATCATTGGTAACACCTGTGAAGGAAGTGATAATAATGGCTGCTGTGCATAGAGACTATTGATCGATGACGGCGCAATCTGTGAGCATATACTAATAATGCGCATTCTTACTGTAGTTCGCCTGTGACTTCCCACGATAACACCCCCCAGCGGTAACACCATGACACTAATTCAACTTAGTAGTTCTGTACTTTTTCCCCCCATGTACCCTCGCGGGTTAGCAAGACAGTCCATTTGAAATGCTAGAGAAGTGCTGGCACTGTGTGGGAGAGTGAGAGACAGAAGTGACACAGAGAGAGAGGGAGAGAGAGAGAGAGAGAGAGAGAGAGAGAGAGAGAGCCTGACACTATTCCAGCGCTCCAAGCTGATTTGGCGCCCACGTTACCTAATGACAGCCGACAAGCTGGAGAGTTTGCTTATCACTCAGGAAACTTAACGGACACATGCCGCGGCGCTGGTCGGGGCTTGGAGCGGAGGACGGTTTCGGGGGCAGGCAGAGGGAGGGAGGGGGCGTGGGTACATTGGCTGGCAGCGAGGAGCGAGGAGGAGGAGGAGGAGGAGGAGGAGGAGGGGGAGAGAGACAAATTTCACTTCCCTTTCCTCGATGAAGCCCTAACTAAGCAGAAAGTAATGACATGTGAAGTTGTGCTGACGGTGGCAGCTTGCGCGGAGCGGCTCCCCGACCGCGCCGCTCCCCGCCCGGGCACTCTCCCACAGGCCCTCCTCCTCTCCCGCGGGGTCCCGCCGCAATCACGGGGCGTTTGCGAGGAGTTGTCTTATTAACCCAATAAGACCTGGAACGCATCTGTGTCATTTTTTTTTTAAGCTAAAAAAGCCTTATTTTTACACTTTGGGCTATTCAAAAATAGCAGATATACAAGCTCGTAGCGCGGCACCGAGTGCCGCGCTACGAGCTTGTAGATCTGCTATTTTAGAAAAATCGTGAAAATGTGTGCAAATCTTTGAATATTTATATTCTTTTAAAGCAAACATTAACTCAAATCTTTGCTTCTGGGGGGTCCCTGGAACAAAATATTTTGAGATGGGGGTCGGCGGCCAAATACATATAATTTTGGGGGTCCTCGACATGAAAAAGATTGAGCACCACTGATATAGAAACATAAGTTTTTTCTTCTTTTTTTGTTAGGATTTAGAAGACATTTGTAGAATCGGAACCTCAGGTCTTGATGAGTTAACGTGTCACCCCCCTCACCCCCTCCTCCTTTCTGTTTGTTTGTTGTTTTTTCTTCTGGTTGTTCTGTATTCCTAAAAATACCAATGCGGAAAAGTATGACTGTCGTGGGTTGTGGTGCAGGCCAGTGACGGGGGGGAAAAGACAGCGACGTCACCTGTCCTCTTGTCCTCCTCCTCTGCAGGTATGACAGCTATGAGGACTACCAGCACGAGAGGCTAAAGAGAGAGGAGTACCAGAGAGACTACGAGAAGCGGGAGTTCGAGCGAGCCGAGCAGAGGGAGAGGCAAAAGCAGAAAGCAATAGTGAGTCAAAAGCTCTGGACCCTCAGCACACACACGTACAAAGTGAAGTCCTTGGTCTCATTGTCAGTGGTGGAAAAAGTACTCAAATTCCATACTTAAGTAAAAGTACCAATACTGCAATATAAAAATACTCTGTTACAAGTAAAAGTCCAGAATAAAAAACTTACTTGAGTAAAAGTACAAAAGTATTGGCATCAAAATGTACTTAAAGTACCAAAAGTAAAAGTACTAAATATTTGAAAATAGCCGATCTACAAGCTCACAACGCGTCGCGATGCGACGCGTTGTGAGCTTGTAGATCTGCTATTTTCAAATAGCCTAGGTTTAAAATAGGTTTAAAGTAGTGAATGTGTGTTTCATTATATCATAGTTTATATCTGAAAAGTAACTAGTAACTAAAGCTTTCAAGTAAATGTAGTGGAGTAAAAGTACAATATTTGCCTCTGAGATGTAGCGGAGTAGAAGTAAAAGTATTGGAAATTGGAAATACTCAAGTAAAGTACAAATACCTCAAAATTGTAATTAAGTACAGTACTTAAGTAAATGTACTTAGTTACTTTCCACCACTGCTCATTGTTTATATCAGTGGTTATCAAACATTGTCATGTCAAGGACCCCCACATTCAACTCAACTCAAGTTTTATTTATAGAGCACATTACAATGACCAAGGCCAACCAAAGTGTTACAATGCATACAGTGCAAAAATACGATATACAAATCCAAAATGCAAGCGGCGATTAAAAAATGCATAGCAGAAAATAGTGAGAAAATAGTGAGCTAAATGCATTGATAATGTATTTAGCCGCGGACCCTCATCTGACAAAGATGTTATGCCAGGGACCCCCAATAGAGATTTGTGTTGTTAACAGTTTTCAAAATTATTTAAAAATGTTTCTTAAAAAATGTGATTATTCAAAATAGACAAGCTCACAACGCGCTGCTTCACGACACGTTGCAGACCGGCTATTTTTTAATAACCAAAGTATAATAGGGTTATACCCCCACCTCAAGGACCCCCAGGGGGTCCCCCCCCCGCAAGGGCCCCACTTTGAGAGAACCTACTGGTTTATGTAACTCTTGAGTGTGTTAAAAATGGACGGATCCGTTTGGGTCCATTTTTACACGGGCCAGAGTTAAACCCTCGCCCAAGCCGTACCGTTGTGCCACATAGTGACTTTCTGCTGGGAGGATGCATACAAAGTGACTTCCTGAATGATTCAGGCGACAGGGCCCTTCCTCCTCCTCCTCCTCCTCCTCGTCTCCTCGGGTTGGGTATTTTTAACATCCATGTGGTGTGGAAACACTGTCGAGTCTTATTAATCACTCCACAAGAGATACAATGTTAAAATAGTAAAGAAAGAAAGAAAGAGGAACTGGGAGGGCAATTGGGGAGTTAATTTTAAAAAGGGGGCGGGGGATGACTGCCTCTGTGTGTGTGTGTGTGTGTGTGCGTGTGTGTGTGTGTGTGTGTGTGTGTGTGTGTGTGTGTGTGTGTGTGTTGTTTGGGGGCGGGGGGGGGGGGCTATCTTCTTCACACATTGAATCTGATGCAATAAATATCTCTTTTTTTTTTGTGCCTTCGCCATCCCCTCCGTCTCGGTGTGAAATTACTCCGGTTTCCAACAGGGTAACCCCACTCCCACCTGCTGAGAAATGCACATGGCAAATAATGCAATATTGCACACATGGCTTGGCGTGCATACATTTTCAGAGAGGAAAGAGGGAGACAATTATAAGCAACGAAGCCCAAGCTGTCAGCCAGGGTTTTCGCTGGCCAGGGGATGCGAAACATTTCTCTCTCTCTCTCTCTATCTCTCTGTCTCTCTATCTGACTCTCACTTTCACTCTCACTCACTCACATGCCCACACACAGGCAGCCCTCGGGGTGCCATCACGAAAAGACCACCTATTTATCAGTCGTCAGCAACTCTAAACCCCTAATTCAGCAAACACACTTTTTTTTGGTCTCAAACTGGATGTAAGCATTACAGAGTAGGAGGCAGAGCACGAAAACAGTACATTCTTAGTTAATATGTATTTTTCCCGCTGCCGTTCTCTACGAGTTCCAAGCCAGGCCCCCGATGCCAAAGGTGAACTTTGAGCTTACAGTGTCAGGCAACTGATTTACAAGTATAAGTTACCAGTGTGGCCTCGAGACAGTGTTTGGAATTTGAACGAGTCTCGTTCAACTTGCTCCAGTAATGGCAAGTAAATGAATGAATAAATAAATAATACTAGTGATACAACATAGCCTGAGGCTTTTGCGGCATTATATGATTATATGATTATATGATTAGTGCAATTAAACCACTCCCAAAAACCCTAATTGCAGCCTGGTGCAACTTGTTCCTAAATTATTCTTCGGTGACCCCCATGTCCTCTCAGATTTGTGTCCCCTCCCCCAACCCCCCACCACCGCCCTTAGGCCCCTGCTATCGTTTTTTAATGCTGCTTGTGTCAGGTTGTGAATTGTGTGTAAAATGACACTTTCTTTGTAATCATTAAAGAAGGAAAAAAAACTGAAAATTGATTAAAATCGCTGGCGTTTGATTAGCTGCAAGGGATGAGGGAGGAATTGCGGTGGCTGAGACAGACACAAGGCACTTCTGAACTGCAGCTCAATCTGATAAGAGAAAGCCATTAAAAGAATAAAGTTATAGGGATGGGCAATTAACCGAAAGATTTATCGAAACCGACATTTAGAACAAATAACCGACTTAATGTCACCATGTAGGTTAATGGAATAATCGAGAGGCACTATTTTTCTTTGTGCATTTTGTCTCAAGAGATATTTATAATTGACTAAATCGATTAGTCTGATTAACTACTTAACCCTGTATTATACTAAGCTGTACAATGGTGGCATACAAACATGTTGAAAATAGCAGAAGCTTACTAGCAGTGGTGGAAAAAGTACTCAAATGTTTTACTTATAGTATCAATATCTGCAATGTAGAAGTACTCTGTTACAAGTGAAACTTCGGAATTTTAAATTTACTTGAGTGAAAGTACAAAAGTATTGGTATGAAAATGTACTTAAAGGTAGGGTAAGTGATATTTTTTGGTTAAAACAAAAAGTATTTTGTTAAAAGGTTAAAATGCTATATTCTGATAGTAATCGTTGCTATAGAGTGTTTTTTCAGTAACAGATGTCTCCCTGTCTCTCCAGCTCTTTAATAAACAGAAAATACATTTTTCGGTAGGTGTAAAAATCTCAGCCAATCAGGAGAAAGTACAAATTTTTAAGCTTAATTTGTATTGTGTTCCAGTTCCAATTTTGCCTGCTCATTTCTTAGTGTCATCACTTCCAATTTCACTTGTTTAATCTGTATCCTGATTGAGTTCTCTGTCCTGGTTGGATAAAATTGGTAATGAAACTGAAACTGAAAAGAAAATGCATTTTCTGTTTAATAAAGAGCTGGAGAGACAAGGAGACTCCTAATACTGAACAAACACTCTATAGCAATGAGTACTATCAGAATATAGAGCTATTTAACAATTATTTTAACCAACGCAAATCACTTACCCTACCTTTAAAGTACCAAAAGTAAAAGTACAAAATTGTTTGAAAATAGCAGATCTACAAGCTCACAACGCGTCGCGATGCGACGCGTTGTGAGCTTGTAGATCGGCTATTTTCAAATAGCCTAGGTATAAAATAGGGCTAAAGTGGGTAATGTATGTTTTATAATGTAATCATTTATATCTGCAAAGTAACTAGTCACTAAAGTTTTCAAATAATTGTAGTGGAGTAAAAGTACAATATTTGCCACTGAGATGTAGTGGAGTAGAAGTAAAAGTACTGATAATTGGAAATACTCCAGTAAAGTAAAAGTACCTAAAAATTGTACTGAAGTACTGTACTTGAGTAAATGCACCTAGTTACTTAGTTACACCACTGCTTACTAGCTATGTAGATCTGCTATTTTGTCATCGAGAAAAAAAGTCCTATTGCCCAGCCCTAACAGAGGAACACAAAAAGGAGGACAGAAACGTGTCCCAGAAGGCCGGGTGGGTCTATATAGCCAAAGCACGGAGGATCAAGACCAATTAACCCATTAAGACCTGAGGCAGAGTCCTGCAACGGGCCGGGTACCCGCGGATACCCGACGGGTACCCGCGTTTGACGGGTGAAAACGGGTGAAAATTTTACTTTGATAAGATCACGGGTACGGGGACGGGCGGTACTGAACTAATCGCGGGCGGGTATCATTTTATTGTGAAAATCAGAGAGCACTGTTTCCGCCCAAACAACGTAACTTGTGTAACTTAACAGCACAACTGCATGGAGCATGCTGGTCAGTTATCTTAACTCACAAAAACACATTGAACATCCTGTTAAACCTTCAAATTAAAAGTATCTGATGACTTAAACAACGACACATGTGTGCTGCGTAGATGCGCGTTCGCGCGTGGCTTAAGCTCGCTCCTCCGTCTTCACTTGATTTCTGTACAAGCCTGACCACTGAATGTAGCGCTGTTGTTGAAGGCTGCTATCTTTTTCAACACACTTTTCAATAGGATTTACATTTTACACGGGTAAACGGGCGGACAACGGGTCGTTTATTTGACGGGCGGGGCGGGTCTGGTTCGTATTTTGAAATTATCATGGGTGACGGGTCGGTCTACGGATCTGAGTATTGACGGGCGGGGCGGGCGCGGGTTCTCAAAATTGGACCCGTGCAGGACTCTGACCTGAGGCCGCTTCTAAACATTTTCTAAATCCTAACAGTTTTTCGGAAAAAAATGTAAAAAAATAATTTTCACGATTTTTCAAAAATAGCAGATCTACAAGCTCGTAGCGCGGCACTCGGTGCCGCGCTATGAGCTTGTATATCTGCTATTTTTGAATAGCCTAAAGAAATCTAAAAGTGACACAGATGCGTTCCAGGTATTAATGGGTTAATTTGGCCACGGCGGGGCTAGGTGAGGTAAAAGAAGACTGACTCTGCCTTTTATGCTCCCTCTGCTTCATTGTGTTGCTTTTCTCTCCTTTTCTTTAACGAGCAGGAGGAAAGACGGGTGGTGTACGTGGGGAGGCTGAGGTCCGACAGCACGCGGACGGAGCTGAAGCGCCGCTTTGAAGTCTTCGGCGAGATCGAAGACTGCACCGTGAACCTGAGGGACGACGGGTAAGGAAGGCCCCCATATGGGACTGTGTGCGTGCGTGCATGCGTAGAGAATGCTTACGCGCGCGTGTGTGTGTGTGTGTGTGCGCGCAGTGATGGAAAAAGTACTCGAATGTTTTACTTAACCCATTAACACCTTTACCGCCGGGCCCGTAGTTCTACGGGCCGTTAAATCCAACGGTTAAGCGCCGAGCCCGTAGTCCTACGGGCTGCGGTCTTTTCGCGCATGCGCGGTCCGGGTGCACTTTCGGAATTTTTTTGATCCACTTCCGTTTCCGGTTTGATGACAGGAAATAGAATTATTTGGGATCCGGTTTCGACGATCACGCCCGCTCCCATTCTACAGACGAAACTGAAACTCAATTCTCTTCCTGTAGTTTTTTCTCCTCGCATTTCACTGTTTAACGTAATCCGCTCTAACTACAGTCATGGAAGTCCGTTTGACATGCGGTCTTCACTGGGAGATACAGGGAGATCTCGCGGACGTAAACAGACCGTTCACGGCTCAATCTTAAGGATTTTAACAAGATCTATGGCGACATGAAAAAAACAAAAAAACAACAAAAACACCTTGGCAGGTGAGTACATTATTATGAGATTAACCTCTGGCGGTGGATGTGTTAAGACCTGAAGCCGATTCTACATGTCTCCTAAATCCCAACGGTTTTCTGAAAAACGTATGTTTCTATATCAGCGGTGCTCAATCTTTTTCATGTCAAGGACCCCCAAAATGATGTGTATTTGGCCGCAGACCCCCATCAAAATATTTTGTTCCAGGGACCCCCAGAAGCAAAGATTTGAGTTACAAATGTTTGCTTTAAAAATATATGTATTCAAAGATTTGCACACATTTTCACGATTTTTCAAAAATAGCAGATCTACAAGCTCGTAGCGCGGCACTCGGTGCCGCACTATGAGCTTGTATATCTGCTATTTTTGAATAGCCCAAAAGTGTAAAATAATGCTTTTTAGCTCAAATCTAAAAATGACACAGTTCCAGGTCTTAATGGGTTAAGTACAAGTATCAATACTGCAATGTAGAAGTACTCTGTTACAAGTAAAAATCCGGAATTCAAAATTTACTTGAGCAAAAGTACAAAAGTATTGGTATCAAAATGTACTAAAATGTTTGAAAATAGCAGATCTACAAGCTTGTGGATCGGCTATTTTCAAATACTGTAGCCTAGGTATAAAATAGGGCTAAAGTGGTTAATGTATGTTTTATAATATAATTTATATCCGCAAAGTAACTAGTAACTAAAGTTTTCAAATAATTGTAGTGGAGTAAAAGTACAATATTTGCCCCTGAGATGTAGTGGAGTAGAAGTAAAAGTATCAAAAATTTGAAATACTCCAGTAAAGTAAAAATGCCTCAACATTTTACTTAAGTTCAGTACTTGAGTACATGTACCTAGTTACTTTTACACCACTGGTGTGTGTGTGGGTGTGTGTATTATGTTTTATTGTGGAGGAGTCTGTGTGTGTGTGTGTGCGTGCATCTGCATGGCAGCTAGGGATGGGGACCGTATTCATTTATAGCTCATAGTTTTTGGCCTTTTAATCTCCCCCTCTGGGTAACAAGCAACACAGAAAGAGATCTTTCAGTCTTAATTGCTGAACTAAGTGTCAAAGCAAAGGCAAAGTGCTCCAGTGTGTGTGAGTCACACAACACGGAGCCTTTGCATTCCGTTCTGCCCTTCTTCATCCCCAAAGATACACTTTTATTGATTTTGTCTTTTGCATATAAATAGCACAGTCAGGTTGGAAAAAAACATACACACACACACACACACACCACACACCACACACACACACACCACACACACACACCACAGCGCCGTGCTCTGACGTTTCATTTTCTATTCCTGAACCTCAGGGACAATTTTGGCTTCATCACCTACCGCTACACGTGCGATGCCTTCGCCGCCCTTGAGAACGGACACACCTTACGCAGGTCAAACGAGCCGCAGTTCGAGATGTGCTTCGGCGGACAAAAGCAGTTCTGCAAATCGAATTACACAGACTTGGGTAAGTGCAGCTTCGTTTATTCCCCCCCCCCGCCCGCCCGCCCGCCCGCTCTCTCTCTCCCAAAACACACACGCATACACACACACACACACACACGCACACACCCTGGAGTTATCAGCGTTTACGAGGCTCTTGCTGCTTACCGTGGGGGGTCGGTGTGGTGCGGAGGGGCATCAAAGGGGAAAGAGAAAGAGGGGGAGGAGGGGGGGACGATAGAAAGGGGGAAAAAAAGAAGAGGCTTGAGTAATGCTTTTAGATTCCAAAGAGCACATCTTTATGTACCAAGCTACATGGCCGGTGCCTGGAAGAGATGCACAGAGGGGGCAAACAGAGTTCAGGGGTGATGCCGTGAGCATGCCCACAAGCGCACACACGTTGTCCTCCTCCCCCCCCCCCCCCCCCCCCCCCCCCCACCCACCCACCCCTCAGCGCTTTAGAGGGTTGCGGCTTGCCTGCCGCGTCTCCAGGAATAGAAGGCCGATTCCATTACCGCGTCATCCTACTTTGTCAATATGAGAGGTACTTAACCCATTGAGACCTGAAGCCGATTCTACACGTCTCCTAAATCCCAACAGTTTTCTGAAAAACGTATGTTTCTATATCAGTGGTGTTCAATCTTTTTCATGTCAAGGACCCCCAAAATGATATGTATTTGGCCGCGGACCCCCATCAAAATATTTTGTTCTAGGGACCCCCCAGAGGCAAAGATTTGAGTTAAAAATGTTCGCTTTAAAAATATATATATTCAAAGATTTGCACACATTTTCACCATTTTTCATAAATAGCAGATCTACAAGCTCATATCGCGGCACTCGGTGCCGCGATATGAGCTTGTATATCTGCTATTTTTGAATAGCCCAAAGTGTAAAATAATGCTTTTTAGCTCAAATCTAAAAATGACAGTTCCAGGTCTTAAAGGGTTAAAAGCATGTGCACCGTTGTTTGGATATCCTACACGAGGTGTACTTTTTCATGCGCTTACGCGTGCGTGTGTGTGTGCGTGCGCACGCGTGCGTGTGTGTGTGTGTGCGCATGCGCGCACGCGTGCGGGTCAGTTGAACTGAATGGAAAGGAGGAAAGGGGGAGAGAGAGGAATAAATGAACTTGTGAAGGGAAGGACAGGAGGCACAGAGAAGAGGTGAGGGGGGGGTGGGGGGGGGGGTGTGGGGGGGGGTGTGGGGGGGTTGAAGAAGGAGTGGAAAAGGTGGCAGCCCAAGGTTAACCCATTAAGACCTGAGGCTGCGTCTAAAAAAATCTAAATCCTAACAATTTTTCGGAAAAAAATATAAAGAAATAATTTTCACGATTTTTCAAAAATAGCAGATATACAAGCTCGTAGCGCGGCACTCGGTGCCGCGCTATGAGCTTGTATATCTGCTATTTTTGAATAGCCAAAGACATCTAAAGTGACACAGATGCGTTCCAGGTATCAATGGGTTAAGTCCCGGCGGCCCCCCCCACCACCCCTCCTCTCATCCGGAGGTGAAGCTCCCATCTGTTGCCAGCTGTTGCGATGCTCAAACAAGGCAGGACCTTTGGTTGTGGCCTGCCTATCATCTGCAACAGAGGGATGGGCTATAAAAGGGAGAATGTTGGTGCCTAGGTGTGCATATGCATATTTCTGGGAATAGGCTGGTGTGTGTGTGTGCGCGTGTGTGTGTGTGTGTGTGTGTGTGTGTGTGTGTGTGTGTGTGTGTGTGTGTGTGTGTGTGTGTGTGTGTGTGTGTGTGTGTGTGTGTGTGTGTGTGTGTGTGTGTGTGTGTGTGTGTGTGTGTGTGTGTGTGTGTGTGTGCAGGATTGATATCTGGTTGTCAATCAGCATTCTCCTCCTGTAACGATGCAAGATGCTGCTTCTGTTCTTCAAAAGCCTGCAGCCTTGTGGAGTGCCTTTGCTAAAAGGCTTAAAAACCCATTGGTTCTCAAGGTGGGGTCCGGGGACCCCCAGGGGTCCTTGAAGGGGTACCAAGGGGTCCCCAGCAAAATTAGTTAATATAGCGTCACAATAATTTTAACCTTTTTATACTTTGGCTATTAAAAAATAGCAGATATACAAGCTCATAGCGTGGCACCGAGTGCCGCGCTATGAGCTTGTAGATCTGCTATTTTTGAAAAAACGTGAAAATGTGTGCAAACCTTTGAATATATATTTTATGAAGCGAACATTTGTGACTCAACAGGTTTCTGAAAAACTTATGTTTCTATATCAGTGGTTCTCAAACTTTTTCATGTCAAGGACCCCCAAAATGATATGTATTTGGCCGCGGACCCCCATCTCAAAATATTTAGTTCCAGGGCCCCCCAGAAGCAAAGATTTGAGTTACAAATGTTCGCTTTAAAAATATATATATTCAAAGATTTGCACAAATTTTCACGATTTTCTGAAAAATAGCCAAAGTATCAAATAATGGTTATACTGTAGCTAAAATCAAAAAATTACATAGATGCGTTCCCGGATTGAATGGGTTAAATGTGAACTAATTGATTCACCTCTAAGTGTGTAAGCAGCCAACGTGTGCGTAAGCAGGCTATACATGTATGTGTAAATGGAGAAATACAAAAACTTTCTAACCTTTCTACCATGCACACAGGTCTCAGACGGTGCTTAAAAGGATACAGCTATAGGCCTGGCTCTGACGCATTTGATAAATAATTCAAGCTATCGATGAAATCAAAGCTACCCCCCCACTCCCCCCCCCCACCTTACATGATGCCCCATTTTGTACGAGAACAGAAAATAGTGTTTTTTCCACTGTATACGTAGCGCTATCATATGCTTGGACGAGATACTTGAGTAGCTTTGTTCAAACTGCGGGAGTGGCCGTCCATTAACCCATTTAGACCGGGGAAGAATCTGTGTCATTTTTAGGTTTCTTTGGCTATTCAAAAATAGCAGATATACAAGCTCAAACCGATATCTTTGAATATATACATTTTTAAAGCGAACATTTTTAACTCAAATCTTTGCTTCTGGGGAATTCTACAAGTGTCTTCTAAATCCTAACCTAATTTTTTGAAAAACGTATGTTTTTATATCAGTGGTTCTCAAACCTTTTCATGTCAAGGACCCCCAAAATGATATGTATTTGGCCGCGGACCCCCATCTCAAAATATTTTGTTCCATGGACCCCCCAGAAGCAAAGATTTGAGTTACAAATGTTCGCTTAAAAATATATATATTTTCAAAGATTTTCAAAAAAAAAATCAAGATTTTCCAAAAAATAGCCCAAAGAAATCTTAAAGTGACACAGATGCGTTCCCGGTCTTAATGGGTTAAGTCAGACGTTGCACGGCCACAAAAAGATCATCCACTCCATTTGATGATGGAGGCTAAGATAGATATTGACTCCTTGCAGAGAGGTATAGTCGGCTTTCAACTTGACATTTATTTACCAACAATAAGTGAGGTCATGAATGTATAATGGAGAGGGGTCAGCGGGTCGCCTGAAAGAGAGAGAGAGAAAGCACTTTCCTCGAGAAACGAAGAGGTTATTATACACTTTCCAAAAGCACGAGCATAAAGCCTATGGCGTTTTTTTCCGAGAGGAACGTGATGTGAAGCACACACACGTATGTATGTATGCAGGCACGCATGCACGTACGTACGCACGCGTGCACACACACACACGCGCACACACACACACGCGTGTAGAAACATTTGCTAATCCAAGAGCCTTGAGGACAGACATTTGCCCCGAGATTGACTGATCTGTCTTGTCCTGGAATAAAAAAGACCTTCATTCGACTGGCTCTTTGTCAGGATTGGTCTATTTTTGGTTTGCCCTATGCTGATGGCAGAGGATAAAGAGCAGGAGTAAAACACACTGTTAACGCATTAAGACCGGGAACGCATCTGTGTTAGATCTTTTTTTTTTTTTATAGCTGTAACCATTATTTTATACCTTGGGCTATTTTTTTTGAAAAATCGTAAACATTTTGTGCAAATCTTTGAATACATATATTTTTTTTTGGAAACAAAATGTTTAACTCAAAAGCTTCTGGACGTCCCTGGAACAAAATATTTGACAAATGTTCGCTTTAAAAAAAAACTATATATTCAAAGATTTTCACACATTTTCACGATTTTTTCAAAAATAGCAGATCTACGAGCTCATAGCGCGGCACTCGGTGCCGCGCTATGAGCTCGTATATCTGCTATTTTTGAATAGCCCAAAGAAGTCTAAAAAATGACACAGTATGCGTTCCCGGTCTTAATGGGTTAAAGGGAAGGACGTCCATAATGGCGTGCCATCCAGGCCTCAACCTCCTCTCCTCAATCTCCTTTTTCCCTTTTTTTTTTCTCTCTACCCCCTCCGTTGTTTTCTGAGACACTGTCCATTAGTTTTAAGTAGTGCGCCGGGGTATTTTTCATCCCTCAAGGTGCGCGCCGTGACACAATCCACCCGTCGGCCATAGTATTAGATCACACCCAGCCCCGTCTACCCCCGGCCGCCATGGTCACTCCCATTTCTCAAAGCTCTCTCTCTCTCTCTCTCTCTCTCTCTGAGTGTGTGCCGTTTGGGCCCCTGTGGGGGCTCCATTTGAGAAGCTGTCTGCCACCAAGAGATAAGACGCTCTTTATTTATTATCTCATCCACCGAATCAAAATATATGGGCTCTGTTGCCGGGTGTGTTTTTGTTTAGTGTTGTTGTTTTTTTGTTGTGAATTTTAACTTCTATAGCCCCTCACATTTGAATCCGGTGGCATCGCTTAAACCACTTAACCCATTGATTTGAGCTAAAAAAAAAGCATTATTTTACACTTTGGCTATTTTTGAAAAATCGTGAAAATGTGAAATTCTTTCAATATATATATTCTATTAAAGCAATTTTTTTTACTCAAGTCTTTGCTTCTGGGGGGTCCCTGGAACAAACTATTTTGAGATGGGGGTCGGCGGCCAAATACATATCATTTTGGGGGTCCTTGACATGAAAAGGTTTGAGCACCACTGATATAGAAAACATACGTTTTTTTCAGAATACTGTTGGGATTTAGAAGACATTTTGTAGAATCGGCTTCAGGTCTTAATGGGTCAAACCACTTAATCCCAATATATACTTGAATTGTCCGAGTTCCCTCAGGGGTCTATACTTGGTCCCCTCCTTTTTCCCCTCTACACCAAATGTGTAAACATGGTAAACGAGGAAAGTGGCAACTGTGTGTTTTATTCTGGCTGAGGAACTGCCTCCCTCACATCTATCCTGTTCTTCATTGTACCTTGCCCATTATAGTAGAGATTTTAACGATTTTTATCGTTTTGACCAGGAACGCGGTCATTTTCATAATCCGATTGTCTTTCGGCATGCAGTTCAGTGCATCAGACAACTGCCAAGAATAGACCAGGGATCGGGAGGATCACTTGTACTGCAGTATAGGCTACAGATGATTGAGTCACAGTGAAAAACGCTGCGCATTCTATGACCACTGATCTTCTCTGTCAAACACACAATTTCACATGACACAATGGACACGGAGGAACAAGCTTCCCCCCTTTGATGTGCATTTGACAGAAGAAAAAAAGGAGGGAAAAAAAACTGCCTCGTTCAACACACACTTAACCACCCCGCAATCTTCTTTTTCTTCTCAGACTCCCATTCGGATGACTTTGATCCAGCCTCCACTAAAAGCAAGTACGACTCCATGGATTTTGACAGCTTGCTGAGGGAGGCCCAGCGCAGCCTGAGAAGGTAACAAGTTCTGCGGCTTCCTGCTGTCTGACTACAAAGAGGGACTTCTCCTGACCTCAATTACGCGTCTCTCACTCTTTTTTTTTTGTCGTTGTTGAGACTACCAGAAGTTTTACACTCTATGTCAGAGAGTATACTGTATGAAGATAAAGAATCTATAGACTTATATATCTATATAAATATATAAATATATATCTATATATGAATATATCAAAAAGCAAAGTTTACATGAACATAACCGTAGCTGCTGAAGAAGCTGGGAAAAGAGACACTGTATGCTGGGGAAAAAGCCAGTTGAAATCATCAGAACACCTGCACAAGATTTGGTGCACACTACTGCTGTACAATGGTCAGTGACAATACAAACCTTCATGAGAATATTTATTTCTCCAAAGCACTACAATACCCACAATTCTTTGAGGGACAAAAAATGTGCAGCTTGTTCAGTCAGTTTTATTTCTTTTTTGTTTGTTTGTTTGTTTGTTTGTTTTCTCTTCCTTTTGTTGTTGATTGTCTTTATTTTTTTAATCTGGTGTTTGGATGTGGTGTTACATTACAAAGTATATAGGGGGAAAAAGTATCTTGAAAGGCTCAAGGTAACATTGCTGTCTATGTTTTAAGGAAAAAATGTAGCCCGCCATTTACAGATACTATAAGAAAAAAAAGGAATATTTTTATTTTGTGTACATATCGGACAAAGTTCTTTATTTGTTACAGCTATGCACTGTAAAACACAGCCTTTTTTTAAAACGAGAAAGGCAATTTCTTAATTCAGAATGTCGATCTGTAGAAATGACAATAATGTAAAACAATATTGTACACCTACACAATGTTTAAAAGACATGACATGATTGTAAAAAAAAAAAAGAAAGAAAAAAAGAAAAAAAAAACACATCGAAGACATTTGCCCCGAAACCTGTTGGATTGCTCATTTTGAGGGAGCATGTGAACAACTTTCCTTTTTTAAGAGTTATTTTGTTGGGCGGGGGGGGGGGGGAGTCAACCATGTATAGTTTTCTCTGTTTATAAAAGTTTCTCAATCAGTGTTTTTTCCTTATACAACCAGTGTACAATACATTTCTAACATGTTTTTCATTATTGTAAAGAAAACAAGACAAGAACACTTTTTTTTTTTAATTAATTTCTTAAACAATCAGTATATGTATAATTCGGTTTGATTTCAGTGCTTTTCGTGGTTCTTGCTTTTAATTTCCCTCTCAGTGAGAACTACTGCATTTAAATATTTTCAATCAGGATGAAAACACACACACACACACACACACACATATTTATCTATTTATTTTAATATTCGAATCAACTATTTATGGGCTCCATCTCACATGGCGAACCTCACAGAATTTATTATTATTATTATTATTATTTGCTATTTATGTTGTTCTTTGATTTGTGTTATTTAACGTTCGATCACTGGGTAGGTAGGGTGTACAAAAAAAATGAAACCGTTTGGTGGGTGGTGAATATTACTTTCTATGCCTTTCAGAAACAATCAGAACATCCAACTAATCGCTCCCGCTGTCAGTCAGCCCCTCTTGAGATATGCTGCTCATCATTCTAGTGATTTCTGTCTCCACAACAGCACTTCACAGCTATAAATCAGATCTCAGATCTGCAGTGCGCCATTGCTTTCCTTTCACCGTGGTAGAATACATGAAGCAATAAAATGATTTTTGCAGGAATTTTGTTGTAACCACTGTAAACACATGCTGTGTCAACGCACACACACACGCCCACGCGCACACACACACACACACACACACACACACACACACACACACACACACACACACACACACACACACACACACACACACACACACACGCTTGATTATGTGAATGCCAAACAAAAGTTTACAATTTTCCTTTACTGAATTTTTTAAAGATCTTGTATTTGATGTTCAAATATACATATATAGTATATGCCGTATATTAAATATACTATATATGTATACAATGATGATGATGAAACTACTAATGACATTATTCACAGTTAATTACAAGATGATTAATGATAATATAAATGAAAGAAAAAAGTATATAAAAAGCAATAAATTATTTTTCAGAGTTGTATTTTAGCTCCTGTTGTTGTGTGTGGTTTGGACGTGACCCATTACCCAGTCGCTGAATAGCTAGAGTGGACTCTTCATTCCCCGTGCGTTTGCCATCTTCTCTGTCGTGATATAACCCCCTTTGTGGTATCCGTCCGTTGACCTTTGATAAACATTAACATGTAACTGAGTCACAAACAGTACAGTATGTAAGTGTGTACCCCCCCCCCCCTCCCCCTCCCCTCATCCACAACACCTTGTGACATGCTGAGCTAAGTGTAACTGACTCTTACCCCCGATCTATGTGTAAATTGTATAGAGTTGACTTTTGGTACCAAAACGTTTGTTGTGTGTAGTGCATGGCTATTAAGGGGATGACAAGTATCACAGTATAGAGCACACACACCACCACCATCTATGGATATCTAGGCTTCTCCACTACTGTCTGAGCAGGCGCAGGTCTTTGGTTGACATTCTATAAGCCGAGGGGAAAAAGTACTCCACGATATATCGCATGTGGCACCACTTTCCATTATCCCCCCCCCCCCCACCCCCTCCTCCTCCTCCTCCTCCCCGCCTTACTGCCTACACCAGTCCAGATATCACACAGCAAACCATCGACGTGACATAAAAGGTAACCTTGTGGTTTCTGGTTCAATTAATATCCTGTTTCTTGTGCGAAGAAGCCAAGTAATGAGAGAACCAGTTTCCCCATCAAGAGAAAGGAGAAACCTTTTTGTATGAGAAAGCTTTGCTGATCAGAGTCTACCTTTGATGGAGTTTGACGGCGGGGATGAGAAACGTCTCGTTTTCATGATGCAAAGAGACAAAAAAAAAAATCAGTGTGTAGAAGGAGATCTTTTTTTTGTTTTTGTTCTACCTGTGTTTTCGACATTGTTTCCTGTCTTACCCCTCCCCCCTCCCTCCCTTTCTCTGCTGTCTGTGTAGCGTTTGGGTAATGGCGTCATGTCCCATTTGATAGATGTGGCTTTAATCATTGTAATAAGAAACTGCTTTGTAAATCGCCCTAGAGTAGCAATATATGACATCTTATGGTTCAAAATTTCAACTGTGCCGGACTTTTTAATGATGTGACCTATGGAACATTTTGCCACTGCTTAAACGTTTGTTGGGTGATCATGTTTCTTTTGGGAGGACAATAATGTGTGAGTGTGTGAGCCAGTGTGTGTGTGTGTATGTGGAAGTTTGTCTTTTTAGGTGAGTATGTGTGTGTTTTTTGGGAGGGGTTGAGGGTGTTGCTTTTGGGTTGCTAAATGTTTCTGTCCACGTTGCCTTTCTGCCAAGTCCTTACCAATGCCTTCGTGGTTCTACCTATTGTATGACTTTCTTGTGAATTTTATTTTTTATGTGCAATTCTCATCAGCCTCACCATGCCAATAAAGGGTAAACGTGTTTGAAAGAAATTCACCAGGACCTGTTCTTTCATTAGCCTCTTTTTACTGTCTTCTCCTCCCGCGGTAAAGTGAATGCCATTCTTTCATCAAGCTGATTTGCCTTTTTCGGTCCTCAGTACAGACTGATTATGGCAGATGTGTGCGGTCTTGACCTTGCACTAAAATGTTTTATCATTGGAACCTTTAAATGGACATAGTATAGGATTGGAATTATGAGCCCGGACCGCTGGCCTAGCGGTCCGGGCACTTAGGCTCTAATGTAGACTGTAATGTAGGTTCGAGTCCGACGATCTTTGCTGCATGTCTCTATTTAGACCTGAGGCCGATTAAAAAAAATGCCTAAAAACGCCTAAAAAAGTTTTCTGAAAAACTTCAAATATTTATTCAAAACTTACAAAAAAAAATATGTTGCTATATTATAATGTACATTACAAAAAGGGCTTCCCGCCCAAAATGGGTTAAAAAGGATTGGAATTATGGAAATACGGTAGGTGAAATGTGAATTTGCTAATATCATCTTCTATGATCACTTTACCCTCATGCCGACATAATGTGTGGAATAGAAAAATGTCTGGAAAATGCAGAATGACACCCGCCCGTTCTTAGCACCCCCCCCCCCATCTCTCTCTCTCTCTCTCTCTCTCCCCCCTCCCTCTCTCTCTCTCTCCCCCTCTCTCTCCAAGTTTGGCACTTATTAAAGAAACTCAGCTTAATTCGGCAGAACTTCCCTCTTTGATATTCATATCACCTGGGAGGAGAACACTGTAGTCTTTGTCTGTGTCCACAACTTGACTCCACACCATGAGTCTGAGGCAAGTTAATTAAAAAAGTTGAGGGGAACAAATTCATTAATGCAACGGAGTGCTATAGTGACTCGATGTGAGGTTTGATATGCAGTGGCGCCTCATTATGACTCAACCCCCCGCCCCGCAGCCAGGGAGCTGGTCTCACACTGGGGACTCTCCAGTGTAACCTCTTTTTTTCCCCCTAACTGGTGGAAAGAGAAATATGGGAAGAATGTGCATTAAACTTTAAGGCTGGGGGTCTGATGGTGTTTTTTATTGAGGCTGCCGTTTAGCCCCAGAGAAGAGAGAGTGTCAGGCTTTCATTTCGGCTCGGCCACGGCGCTCCAGCAGGAGGTCTCACTCTGCTTGCCCTTTCCACAGAATGAAACTGTCCCTGGAAATACTCCCCCCCCCCCCGCCCCTCTCCTTTCCAACACGATAAAATGGCTGTTTTTATCTGTTATATGTGTCTTTTTTGTTTTGTTATTAAACAGTAAGATAAGCAGCTATCTATAGCGGTTGGGAAGTAAGTGGTAGCCTTGGAGATAATGGGGTTTGATGGGGTTGGTCTCTCTCTTGGGGACAAACATTGAGATGTGGTTTGCCGAGATTTGTGTGACCGTCGTTTTCTTTTGGCGCTCGGAACAGGTAGTTCCATTGTCTCATCTCCACCGCACCGACGCTCTCTCGGAAAACACTCGGAATTGGACGAGTTGGACTGGAGGAGACGACCTAATCGTCGCGACAGTTTGGTCTTTGTCTCCGTGAATGCGATATTATCTGTTGAAATCTAAGAGGAAACCATTTCATCATGTTAGATAGCAAAAAAACATTGAAAGCACTTTGCAAGTCACAACCCTAATAGAAAGAAGTGGGTTTTTTTTCTCCCCCAGCCCAGGTGCCTTGGCAGGCATTGCCAAATAAGGCATCCACCTTTTTCTGCTCATGTTACTTTGAGTTTACCTCCCTTGGTCTCCTGAAAGCAGGTTAGGGTGTGGGGAGGAAAAATGCACCCTTCGATAATAAGATTAGACTTAAGACTAGTTAATTAAAGCCTGTGGGGTGGAACATGAGCAATAGCACCGGTAATTCACCATCAAGAGTACACGTGATTGCAAGAGAAAAAATGTCCAGCTGGTGAAGGGTTAATTTTAACCCTCTTCCTTGGCATTCAGGTTAACCATGAAGGCTATATACTGGCCCACTCTCCCCCCCTCAATACCAATTCTCTCAATATCAGATCTACAAGCTCACAATGCATCACAACGCAGATCTTGTAGATTTTGCCAAATGTTTGCCTGGGTGGTTTTTGTTTTCCTCAATTTTCTCATTGACACACGCACGCACGCACGCACGCATGCACGCAAAATGATCCCCTCAGAATAAGGATGCTAGGGTTCAAGTGGTTAATGTAAAATAAAATAAATCCTTTCACACAAACCATTTGGTGGCCCTCCTATTGTAAATCTAAGGACCACCTAGGGGTCCCGGACCCCCTGTTGAAGACCCATGTTGCAGGTGTTGGCTGTGTACTGCGATCAGTGTGGGTTGGTTCTAGATTATAACCAGGTTGTCAGGCTGTACTGGGATCAGTTGGTAGAACTGGACATTGGTTCTATAACCAGGTGTTCAGTGTTGGGTTGTACTGGGATCAGTGTGGCAAAATTGCAAGTTTGCATGGACTGGAGTAGACTAAAAGATTTATCATCGACTAAAACTAGACTAAAATGTAAAAATGTTTTTGTTGACTGAAACGAAACTAAATAGTAAATACTTAATGTTTTGTTGGACTAAGATAAAGACTAAAATGCTCTACTTTTAGTCCACTAAAACTTGACTAAATAAAAACAGGATGAGGTTGACTAAATATGATGAAAACTAACAAGGGCGATTGAAACTGGACATTTAAAAATGGCTGATAAAATCTAACACTGGTACAGTGGTACAAAGCTTAACACAATGTTGAATACATGTGACTAACAATAGCATAATGCAGTTGTGTTTTCCATCATCACACAAACTCGTTAATATTTTATTATTCTATTAAACTGCCAGGGTTTTTAAAAAATAGTACTCAAAAACTGCCAGCAGTTTACATGGTAAAACATAGGAATTATTTATTTCTCCGTTTATTTTTTAACATTGAAGTGAATGGAGCAGCAACTTTTTGGAAAAAGTTATCTCCTGTTTTTTTGTGAAGAACGGAAAAACAGATTTTTTTTTTTTTTTTTTTATGATTAAAAAAAAAAAAAAACGTTTATAAAACGTTTTTGGCAGGCAGAGAGTGTTTAATAAATAATTTTATTCAATTTTTATTCAATTTTATTAAAAAAAAAATTGCGCCGCACCCGCGAGTCTCCCCTGCCATATCGCCGTGCACGTGAGTCTCCCCAGCCATAGCACCGGGCCTAACTTTTTTCCTGCAGGAAACCCTGGGCACTTGGTTAAAACAATAGTTTAATGGCTCTCAGTTTGTCATTTCAAAAAGTAACATTTTAATTACCCAGGGTGCAGCTGAAGCAGAATTATGCAGCAGGGTATTGTAGTGAAATATTGTACTCCTGAACGTGTGTGTCTGACGTTTAGCAAAATATCTTAAATTCAGCTGAACATTGTTCAGGTAATGTTCCTTGGATGACTCTCTACAGTTGATTATATTGTGGTGCATCTCACTCCACAAAAGATGGCACCGTGAGACGTTTTCTTTCCTTTAAAATAATTCAGTCAGATAACTCAATTACAGTCTGGAAAACCTTTTCTCTATTATGATGTAAATACAGGTGTGAATATCATTTGATCTTGGTATTCAGGCTCTGCTGACGTATTACTCCTTGCTCAGCAGATTTAGAAGACAACCTTTTGAGAGCAGGGACATCGCTAACCCCACCAGGGGAGAACAGAACACACAAGGGGAAGCAGAGCCTACGGGTGGCACAGGGGTGGTGGTGGGTGCAAACTATGCACATACCAACGTACACTGGTATGTGACTGTGAGAGGAACAACAGTGGAATGAGGTGGTTTTAAATAAACCGCCAAATTGGTCCAGAGCCTCGAGGTATGCAGAGCCGAATGACAATTCGGACAGACCGTGTGTGTGTTACATACCAGTGGTTCTCAAACCTTTTCATGTCAAGGACCCCCAAATTGACACTTATTAGCCCACGGACCCCCATTTGAAAAGATATCCCAAGGACCTCCATAAGAGAAGATTTTCACGGCTCTAGCAGTGATTCTCAACCATTTTAATTTCAAGGACCCCCAGTTTGACATGCATTAGGCTACGGACCCCCATTTCATGACATTTCTATCTGTGGGACACCAATTTATATTGGTAAAATCAATGTTAATTTAACTCTGAGAGTGTACAAATGGAACCAAATGAACCCGTTAGGGTCCATTTGGTTCCATTTGTACACTCTAAGAGTTACAGACCCATAAGGGTCAATTTGGTTCCTAACTATCTATCATTTAGCTGGGGACCCCCTGGAACTCCCTCAAGGACCCCTGGGGGTCCCCGTACCCCACTTTGAGAACCAATGTTATATACGCAGACTCTTTTCTTTTTAAATCTCATTCTCTCTCTCCTTAAACATAGCCCATTTCTGATCTTGTGCTGCATCATGAACAATCCGGCTTTCACGTCAGCTCTGCAATTTGAGAACACTACTTTTTCTAAATCATATATAATAGAGTTTTTCATCTGATTGCTGTAGGACCAATTATGTTTTCCCTCGCAACAGGCTTTTGAACCTGTGACATTTTCTTTTAGGATTTTGAATAGTCTAATGATTAGAGTCACAACAGGTGAGACACCACAGGTGACGATCAGACTCTAATCAACACGTGTGGCGCCTCGCCTCCACTGCTCACAAAGTGTTTCTGGACATTGCGTGACCAGCAATTTGACCTGCTGTGGTACACAGAAATCTAAAACGTTTGATTTTGTATGATGTATGATGACTTTTCCATCTACTATAGTCTTACCCATTGTGTAACAAAGGTGAGTAAATCACTCAAATTTCAATAGCGGAGAGGAAATCATAAGGTCTTGACTTGAGGCAGTCGGATGAAAACACAATAATTATGATAATTGTTAACCCTCTTGGGTGCATGCAAGGTGCAACATCCAGTTGCCTTCTCCAGAAGCATGAATCAAAGTAGAACATCTGGAAAGCTGAAAGATCATGTTGGCTTCAGAGAGAGAGTCCAGGTATAGACTTGGAGCTCTATGATAAGGTTAAATGAGAAACACTCAAAAAGCTCTGAGTGACGCCTGATGGACATCATGTTGGAAGCTATAAAATGCTCATCAGGGCTTCTTCCAGGAGGTGAACCTCTGTTGTATGTTTGCCCTTTAGCCAGAAAAGGAAGCCTTTCCAGGCAAGCCTCATCAATGCTTTGTAGACAAGCATGTGCTTCTGTGTTTTGCCTTCTATCACATCTGCTACTGACCCTTCCACAATAACACAAGACTCCACACAGAGGTCCCTCAACCCTGCATCTCGGAATCATTTCCCTAGAATGAAAAGTAGATTGCGAATGGTGTGGAACTCCCCCATCCCGATGACAGTGGTTTGTTAACTTGCCATAGTTCCACACTATTTCCTACCTTGACGTATACCGTCCGGTCAAACACGCAGATAATTATCTGTTTTTCTTTTTTCCCCTCAAAACAACAAAATGTGTATGCAGATTCAAACACATTTCTTTTATAAATGTTTTATTTGCCTTAGGTTCAAGATTAAATATGTTTGTGTGCTTTTTTGAAGAAAAAAAAAAGCTATAAAAATAACAAAATGTCCAATAAATACTGTATGAAAAGCTACTCCTGTGGCTATCATATAATAATTTACTTGTATTGCCCCTATATGCAATTATAGGTGAGGTTTTGCCAACTCAAATGTTACTGATATCTGGTCTGGCCCCGGGACTACCATGAAACTTCAGCAGACACAAGAGGCAAACCTGACATTATTGGCCCAATCAAAACTAAATGGGAATTTCTAGCCACTGAACAAATACAGTGATGAACTACTATCTAAAATGTGGAAAATGTACGGAAGGCTATATTCTTGACAATTGATAGCACAGGCTGAAGCATGCACTCTACTTACTGAGTGCAATATTTCAATTATGTTTTCTTGCTCAATCAACTTAATTCTCTTCAAGATGGCCATTTTGAAGGGGACGCTTCAGGAGTTTATCAAAAATGGAAAGAGGCAGTAGATACCGCTTACCATCTACTTATTCAAAACACTGCTCTGTTATCAACACGTATTCCAACTAGGCGTATCGTCTGCCACCTTATGGGAGGAGATAATGACAACACCATTAAAATCACAATGTCCCAATTCGGTATTCTTGTTTCTGCACTTTCTGCTCTAAAGAGTAATGAGGAACAGAAGGACAGTATTCTTCTTTCCCCACAAACTATCAACTTTGGGGATTGAATGTATTCTCCGCGAGATAATTAATGGCCACAGACAAATGGCGGCTGATTGAACGACTCATCCCTCTATTTTCAATCACCATCTGCTGTGTGTTGCCTGCGAAAAACAGCGTTAATTACCTCGAGTGCGCCCAAGACATGGCGTATTAATTAGAACAACAAAAAAGGGAAACCTTGGAGATGATTCCGATTCTGTCGTAATGTGTGTGTGTGTGGGTGTGCATGTGTGTGAACTATATGTGTGTGTGTGTGTGTGTGTGTGTGTGTGTGTGTGTAGGTGCAAGGGAATGTGTGTGAATGTATTTCTTCATGCACATTAAATGTTATTATACAGCAGCACAGCGAATGTATTCACAAGACACTTCTTTTGCTGATATAGGCCCCTTCAGTGAGTTCCAAACACGGTAGCATTGTGGACATAGAGGGCTTAAGTTGACACACCTGTGTTGTTGTACCTTGTACCCATGAACTGCTCTGCATTCTATGGCGCCTGGGGGCCACGGCACGGGGCCTTTTTAGAATGCTGGGGCAGGCAACTTCTTTGTCTCGTCTCGCAGCAGGGGACGTCAGCAGAAAAAGATGAGTTGCTGCCGTGACCGCAGGGACAGCCGGCTGACAGGGAGCGTTAGGGCTTCGGACGGACGAAGACGCCTCGGCTTGTTCGTGCACGCACGTGTGTGTGTCTGTGTGTGTGTGTGTGTGTGCGTGCGTCAGCTTAACAAGGCAGACAGATGGAAAGGAGGGAGAGAGAGAGAGAGAGAGAAAGAGAGAGAGAGAGAGAGAGAGAGAGAGAGAGAGAGAGAGAGAGAGAGAGAGAGAGAGAGAGAGAGAGAGAGAGAGAGAGAGAGAGAGAGAGACAAAGAGAGAGAGAGGGTAATAAAATAGAGAGAGATAAAGAGAGAGAGAGAGCAACATTGACTGGAAGTGACAGGCCTGTGCAGTTTGGCTCCACGGGCCAAAGCAGTGTTGCCACCCTGCAGATCCACTCCTCCCCCCCCCCACTCCCCAGCTTCTACCCAATCTCCCCTGTAGCTCGGCATCCTTGTGCCTGCTGGTGGTGTAGAGAGGAACATTGATAGGCACAAACTTTAAGCCTTGTCATCGCTGATGTGTGAGGCTGCACTGTATAATCCTGAGTGTTGATTTAAAGTGTACGAATGGAACCAAATGGACCCTTACGGGTCCATTTGGTTCCATACACACACTCTCAAGAGTTTAACGCTCAGAATTTTGGCGTGTGACAAGCCTGCATCGCGCGGGGTGAAAAAACTAAAACAAAGAAACATGCAAATGTGATGATGTGTGAATGCAATGCCATCAGTAACTATTTGGCAATCATTGCCTAACATCAATAACCATTAGCATAATTTCCACGACTTCAGTCCTTAACGACTTTTAGTCAGAAATAATGACAAATCAAATATGCTTATACCCCCCCCCCCCCCCCCCCGTACAAATGGGCCATTTACAGTCTGTGACGGGGGGGAAAAAAGAAGTAAAAAAAGATAACGTAATTGCAGGATCACTTTGGGCAGCCTCAAGTATAGGCCTATATATATATACAGTATACACACAGGAATGAGTATGAGTACCTTTAAAACGCACACTGACGTCATTCGGTATACCCTCACATAATGCACAGCTATAGCTATAGTTTTATTCTTTTCATTTCCATTCTTGTTCAGCAAAAAAAAGTCCTTTACCGTCTGTATAATGGCTAAGGCACGGCTCCACTCAAGCATTCTTCACAAGATGACTTGGGGAGGAGAGAAAGAAGAAGACTAGAGTGCTCTCTCTCTCTCTCTCTCTCTCTCTCTCTCGTCTCTGCTTATTCTCTTGTGCAGAGTGGTCCTGGAGGAGCTCAGAGTTGTGTCGAAAGCCATTTCCCTGCCGTACCCCCCTCCCTCCCCCCCTCAATACATTCAAACATCTACTGACTCATAAATCCTCCATATATCCCCTTATCCCTCTCTCTCTCTCTCTGTCTCTCTCCCCTTCTCTCTCTCTCTGCCCCTCTCTCTCTCTCTAGAAAGTGACCCAGGGTTGAACCCATCCGCGATCACATGGCCACCTGTCCGGGTCTATCACGACGGGGATGTAAGCGATCACAGTTTGTTTTACAGTGTATATCAGTGTGTGTACTGTCTGCGGCGAAATGTGCGCTGTCTTCTTTTATTATTCTCATAGTAACACCACATCACTCTGTTTGGTTCACCAATCCACCAGGCTTAAGGCTACCCCCCACACACATATACACACACAGCTTCCACTGAGACAGTGCGGGGGTTAGCCGACTGAATGAATCAGGATCAGAATCCGCCAATCGCCACTGTAGTAGTTGTACAATGGGAACTCTTCTCTTGCTGTTTGGTCATATAAATCACATTCATTAAGACAAGTAACAAATAAAATATTCACATACCGTGACGCGCTTGCGAAATATTGTGTCAGCGGCTCAGGAGAAAGAGCATCCGCTTGAGAATCTGAAGGTTCCCGGGTTCAATCCCCGATTCCTTCCGGCTGAGCGTTAAAGTATCCTTGAGCAAGACACTGAACCACTAGCCTGATATCTGGTCTAGAGGGGCGGATTCAAAATGTCCGGTGAAAACAACCGTGGGCTCCCATTGGTTCACCAATCTGTGCGCCCGCCTCCGACCCGTGCCCCTCCCCCTCCCCCAATGTGCAGCATTGAGAGCCCTGACCTCACAACATTTGGAGCGACGCCCACTGCACTCTGGTTGGTTGGGGAAATGAAAGGTTGACTCCCACTTCCTATGCCAGAAATTTCAACAGCTTGGTCCAGGCTTTCTTTTTGAGCAAAACGCGAAGGAAAATAAAAGCCTGGAGATCGAGGCTACTGAACCACTAACTGCTTGCGATGAGCAGGTTGGTGGTTTTTAGCAGGTGGTTTTGCCTCTGCCATTTGTGTGTGAATGGGTGAATGCAAAGCACACTGTCAAGTTCTTTGGAGAAAGGCGATATATAATGTACAATTTACTAGCGTGAGAAAGTAATCTATTCAGTTCAGTACATCTTCTACTTCAAGCCTTCCTCATCTGGTGACCTCATCAACCCAACAATGTAATTACTAAATTTAAATGGTTCACCAATCCAAGTAAGCTTATAAACCGTCCATGTTAGAATGACAACGTGACTGGAAAACAAAATGAGGCTCACGTTTGCAGCAGGTGGGGATATGCAGCTGTGAAGCTTGTTCAGTTTGGCAAGAATCAATCATTGCAGGTTTTTTTTTACCTTCTTCCTTTACTTATTTAATTCAATCCGTGGTTTGTTTGGACGAAGACTTGATGGTTCAAAATGTTCAGGGCTTTCAAAGATGACACCGTGTACTGTAAATGACAGGTGTCATTTGCAGTGGTGGAAAGTAACTAAGTACATTTACTTAAGTGCTGTACTTAAGTACAATTTTGAGGTGTTTGTACTTTACTTGAGTATTTCCAATTTCCAATACTTTTACTTCTACTCCAATACATCTCAGAGGCAAATATTGTACTTTTACTCCACTACAATTATTTGAAAACTTTAGTTACTAGTTACTTTTCAGATATAAATTATGATATTATAAAACATACATTAACCACTTTAGCCCTATTTTAGGCTATTTGAAAATAGCAGATCTACAAGCTCACAACGCGTCGCATCGCGACGTGTTGTGAGCTTGTAGATCTGCTATTTTCAAACATTTTAGTACTTTTACTTTTAGTACTTTAACTACATTTTGATACCAATACTTTTGTACTTTCACTCAAGTAAAATCGAATTCCAGACTTTTACTTGTAACAGAGTACTTCTACATTGCAGTATTGATACTTTTACTTAAGTAAAACATTTGAGTACTTTTTCCACCACTGGTCATTTGAATGGTCATGGCTGAAATACAACCAGAATCTGGATAATTGCCCATGGAGAAGTGATTCCTTTTGCTGTTATCACACTCGTCTAATACTTACATTCGTATTAAGAACTCGTTACCACATAGCACATATCCCATTAATCCTTGTTTTGTGATCAAGATACCAATAGAAATGCCATCATTACTTTCCTCGTGTTTATAGCTTGTCAAAAAATGTCCACCAACACCAGTGTGACTGAAGAACATTAAAATGCATGGACAGTTATGCGCCATAATTAATGGGTAAAAATACCCTATGCCTTAATCCACATGGTAATATCGCAATTAAAGTGGCGTTTCATGGGCTTGGTAATCTTCTGCGACAAGATTTACAATTCAATTAACCCTGTTTTAACACTTTGTTTCAACTTCCGGCACAAGGCTAATTTACTCAGAACTTACTACACCGGCTATAATTAACGCCTTGAGAATTTGCCCAATTTGAGAACCATCAGTTGCTTATCTCGGCAAGACCTTGATTTGCTGTGGACAAAATAGATAGGTCTAACCCCCCCCACCCCAATTCATAATAAAATAAATGAATGCATTAGTATTTATTATGTTTTACTATAAGTAATTCATGTGTTTACATTTACTGTCGGTAAGGACATTGTGTTGTACAAGATATTCTGTCCTTACGATTATTCTTTACTGTTATTAGTTATCTCTCAGGATGCTGATCTGCTTATTATAATTTCCCCGCAAGATTTTATTTGACAATAGCCGATCTACAAGCTTACAACGCGTCGCAATGCGACGCGTTGTAAGCTTGTACACTGGCGGTAGTGGGTCTCAGTGAGGTTGGGACCGGGGGGGGGGGGGGGGGGCGCGAGAGAACGCACTCTTAAGCCTACGATGGTAGTTCGAGGTAGCCGGATATTTCTTCCGTTAAAGACCTGAGGGTGTAAGACTCAGGTCTCAATGCCTGGGATGGCGATTGGTGGTCGGTGATCAGTGCTGCCAGATTCTGTGACAGAAACAAGCAACCAGGTCTAGGAAAACAAGCCCAAAAGAAGCGACTATGGGGCCAAATGAGCACTTTAAGCATACATCAGCTATTTGAAAATAGCAGATCTACAAGCTTGTAGATTTGCTATTTTCAAATAAAACATTGGGGGGAAATTACAATAAGCACACCTGGCAACACCGTCGGTGACTATACTTGCCTTTATAACGTTATGACGCCATAGGATTCACAGCCTACTCAACGGAGTTCTTCGTTTATGTCTCTGTGGAGAAGATATACTGTAACTATGCGTAGAAGCTATCCTTCCTAACCTCTGGGGGATATATATCTATTCCTTTAGTGGTCTATCTGAGAATATTATCCTATTCGTCTGGTAGCAGAGCCTATTCTGATAGCAGAGCAGTGTCTCTAGGGAAGGGGTGACTTATAACAAGAGGTGTCACGTCCTGCAGTGACGCCACGCTGGCATTGTGCCCAAATTAGGTGCTGTCGTGGCGTGCTAGGCGTCGAAACCTTCGAACATGTACAGTATCTGCAAAAGGAACTACTATAAGTGGCCAAAAACTAAAGTGTTTTGCATCACTGTGAGGAAAAAACATGGATAAATCACATGTGAAAATTCTAAAACACAACTTTTAAGTTTAACAGTGTTCCACAAAGTTGGATACATCTGTGATAAGAGTTTCAATAAATGGCTTAGAACTGCACTTCTGCCTAAGACATCTTCCAAAAGCTGGCCTGTGGATCTAACTCATTTAATCACTTCTTTCTTGTTCTCTTTCTAAACTCACGCTGGCTGTGACATTATTGAGTCTGCAAACTTTCCATGTTCCTCCGGAGAAGGTCATCGGGCCAGCCCCAATCTAGCCCTCTGAAACCGAGCCAAGATTTCCACTGGTGTCATTCAGATTAGTATTATTCAGGAGCGCCTTTCCTAAGCAAATCAGACAGTGTGAAGGACAGAAGCGTTCTTCCATTCAGGCACGCCCGCTTCTTGTTAAAGGGAGACGAGGCAATAAGTTATAGGTCGGACAAAGGGAAATGTGTGTTACTGTAACTTACAGTCTGTAAGGCTTCCCGATTCTAGTTATTCTGAATCCACAAAAAGAGGACACTCTACCCGGCCATATATATATATATATATATATATATATATATATATATATATATATATATATATATATATATATATATATATATATATATATAAATATAAATATAAGCATTTCTCCTCTGTTTGAATTGAAAATTCATACTCCTAAGTTTACTCAAATCTCTATGATAGTTATGCATTTATTTGCCCTCTTGATTTCTGTATGAATATTCAGCATTGTAACAAAATAAAATCTCTCTCTTAAGCTATCTTAGAAAAAGAGAGGTCCATTCTTCACCATGTATTTGCTTTGCCAGGTGGTACAAAATATTCGGTCAATTTCATAGAGAGCTCAATTTAAAGAGCTCTCATCTTATCTCGCACAGCTGTCGTCTATCCTACTTCTATCCTATTTCTTACCACTCTATTTACTCAACCACTTGATAGTGGACTGACATTCATGGCACTTATTCTGATCTTGCACATTGTTAAATGAATTTACAACATAAAACTGTTTATACAGTTCTGAACAATCTGTATTGGAATGACTCGAGATGGCTCTGTGTTGAAGGATTCTGAGAAATTCTGGACATCTCACATTTTAAAATAAGTTTCTTAATAGGTGCAAACAAAATTCACATAAATTGACTTTCCATTTTCAGCCATTATACTGCCATGTCTAATTATATTAATTAAAGAAAATATATATATATTAAAAAAAAAAGATAATAGATCATTTTGATTTGATCCCAGACCTGAGATTCAGTGTTCCTGGAAGATGGGGCCCTGGGGAGCCCTGCTAGCTGAGGCCTGTGTTGTATAGTATCCTTTCCCCCTCTGCCATCAGTTTCCTACTATTCTATCAAAATAGAGAGAAAAACTATGCCAAATAAATAAATAAATAAGATTGCCATTAAAAAAACAATAATCCCAAAATGAAGTAGTTTATGCCCCAAATTACTGGATATACAGTACAGGTTTTGTAGCAATTGTAGAAATACAGTAGTAGGCCTTAATTGTCAAATGTTCAATCATGTTCTAATCATATATATATATATATACAGTATAGCCTACTTTACATTACTGAAGAGCATTTTCCAAATATTGTATTTTTTACATTTTGGGGAAGCTATTTACCATTGAAGTGCCCACTCTTCCTAAGTGCCCACTCTTCCTGTTACCTTAAGGGACTGTGTGTTGAAAAGAGTGAGGGTGAAAGCGTGAGCCGTTTAGCCTCATACGATGGCTGCCTAGCTTGTGCATTTGACACCAGTGGATGTGAAACGCAACATAATAATTCGAGAGCTTTGTTGTGAGCTGCATGAACAATGTGGTGGTGGGTGAATTGGTATCGATTCAACTCCGTAGCACTTGGAAGGACAAACCCCGCACCTGGACTCAATCAACGTTGATTGGATGGCGTCAGCCTGCCTGCTTGTGTGCCACACCACACAGGCACACAGACAACAGCTGATATCACTGGCTTTCCAAAAGACAAGTTTATCATCAGGACTTTGCGCTTGAAAAGACTTGTTAATGCTTTTGTTTGTTTGTTTGTTTGTTTGTTTGGGTTTTGACTTTGAGTTTTTGTTGTTTTCACGTGGGGTTGTGTGTGGGCTTTAAGTTAAAGAGTGTTCTTAAATTGAACCAGATAAAGCCTGCCACAGCATGTCACTGCATACATCCACGTGATGATTATGAACGACATTGTTTTTGTGCAAGAACTATGAAGCCCTTGGCCATATTTTGTTTATGTATTTTTACCCTCAGACATAATTGCTTGCACAGTCCAGACACGTGACTTCATAGCTGGACTACCAAAAGAAAAAAAACTAGGCCTACAGTATATGTAAACACAACTAAAATTGACTGCAAAACTACATTACCCTGGATAAAATCGAAGGTATGTAGCTACCATATTTATGAATTCTCAGAGCATCCCCCTTATCTAGGTTTTTTGAAAAGTTAAGTTAAGAGATAAGAAAATAAAAAGTTTATACCTGTGGCAAAGTTATGTTATGTTATGTTATGCTATTCACATATACAGTTTGAGACCTCAGTGTGTTGACATTTTTGACATTCATTTGAAAAAGCTATTTATGGTCTTTAATGTCTTACTATTTGTTAATTAATCTTTCAGTGAACATGAGCAAATCTCTTGGGTCTACCTGGAGAGGACACACTCACATTAACATTGACAAGGTAGCCTAATGCAGTGGTTCTGAAACTTTTTCTTGTCAAGGACCCCCAAATTGACACTTATTAGCCCGCGGACCCCCATTTGAAAAGATATGCCACAGACCCCCCATAAGAGATGATTTTTTATAGCTCTAGCAGTGAATTCACAACCATTTTAATTGAAGGACCCCCACGTTTGGCATGCATAAGGCTAGTAAGGACCCCTATTTTATGACATTTCTATCGCTGGGACTTCAATTTATATAGTAAAAGTAATGTTAATTTAACTCTGAGAGTGTACAGATGGAACCAAATGGTTCCATTTGTACACTCTCAGAGATACAGACCCATAAGGGTCCATTTGGTTCCTAACTATCCATCATTTAGCTGGGGACCCCCTGGAACTCCCTCAAGGACCCCTGGGGGTCCCCGGACCCCACTTTCAGAACCAATGGCCTAATGCATATCAAAACAACATTTCACTTGGCTTATTTATTTTTGGGACAATGACCATTGAAAGTAACTCATCGTGAGCATGTTTATATTTTCACATAAGTTACTGTAAACTGCAGTTACAACTGCAGTTACATAACAGTAAATGGCCACTGGAATGCACATTGCAGAAAAGTAGGTAGTAGGCTAAAAAGGCTACCTTTGCCAGTTCTGTGTCTAAACATTCAATCACGACACATATAAACTCGAGCCTAGTCAATGGGCACACAAAGTTGAGTATTCTGGGTTTTAAATTTGGCCTCACTGGTCAGGGTGCCTGACCTTCACTGACCATGTACATATTATAGCTACTGTATCTCAATGGGAGATATAAGTCTAACACACTTTCGCACGCGAGCGTGCACGTCAAAATTCACTGGTACATTTCTGCTTTTCAAAGTCCTAACTCTCTCTCGCTCTCTTTAAAATCAATTTCACCTAGGTCTGCCATCCCAACAGAGGCACAGCGGGTTATGAGCAGACAGAGAGGAACAGAACGATGCGCAGGGGTGGAGCGGCTATTTTTACCTGAAACCCAGGAGTGCGTGTGGAACACAGAAGGTGAGACGGGAGGGGACTGGAATTTGGGGGCCGTTTGGGAATGGGAATCGAGTAACGTTAATCATCTGGACAGCAGAAGACATTAACTGTGCATGAGGCTCAGTCTCTGGACATCAAATGTACCTCACTGTGTTCACACTCTTGACAGAGGTTGAGAGCGAACGAGAAAGGAAGAAGTGTGTCTGTGTGTTTGTGAGAGAGAGAGAGGGAGGGAGGTGTGCACTTGATAATTCCGTGAAAATGAGCGAAGAAGTGTTTGTGTGTCTGCGCATGCGTGTGTGTTTTTAGTAAACGGTGACACACAGTGCCCTGACTAGACATACAGTGGTTCTCTCTGCTCAAAGGAAAAGCCACACACACTCCCAGAGGAATCGGCCTCTGTTTTCCAACTCGCTTTCGGCTTGGAAAAACACACTGATGAGAACGGATGAGGCTGCAGAGCAGCAAACCGGCTCCTCTCTCGGCAGCCCCCGTCACACACTAACATCATTACACTTTCAGCTCCAGCGCTTCCCAACAAAACTCTGCATATTTACAATGTGTGTGTACTCCTCCACTATTGTCTTGTTAAATTTTGTTCTTTTTTTTTTTTACAACGGCAGCCCAGTTCTTTCCTACTGCTGAATGCAATATCGTGCCTAATATGCCCTAGTATAACCCATTAAGACCGGGAACACATCTGTGTCATTTTAGATTTCTTTGGCTATTCAAAAATAGCAGATCTACAAGCTCATAGCGCGGCACCGAGTGCTGCACTACAAGCTTGTAGATCTGCTATTTTTGAAAAATCTTGAAAATCTGTGAAAATCTTTGAATATGTCTTTTTTTTTAAGTTAAACATTGTAACTCAAATCTTTGCTTCTGGGGATTCTACAAATGTCTTCTAAATCCTAACAGTGTTTTTGAAAAAACGTATGTTGCTATATCAGTGGAGCTCCAACTTTTCCATGTCAAGGACCCCCAAAAGGATATGTATTTGGCCGCAGACCCCCCCCCATCTCAAAATATGTCGTTCCAGGGACCCCCAGAAGCACAGATCGGAGTTATACTGTACATTATAAACATATATATATTCAAAGATTTGCACACATTTTTTGCATCAAGATTTTTCAAAAATAGCAGATCTACAAGCTCATAGCGCGGCACCGTGTATATCTGCTATTTTTGGACATCTTAAAATGACACAGACGTGTTCCCGGCCTTAATGGAATAATGCCTGCAGATTTGGAGAGTGCTGATGGGGCATGTTTTCGCAGTGGCGGCATGTTGGGTTGCGAGAGAGAGAGAGCGGAGCATTCACCCCTGAGAGGGGGGCTCACCTTTTGTTATTATTTTCAGTGGTGCCGATTCTACCCTGACCTACTTTTGGCAGCAGGGATTGTTCAAGGCACAGGGTGCGCCGATGCATATGAAATCTGTTGCTTTCCCGTCGATTTGGATTTCAAGGATTTCCAGGCACATTGGTTGGTGTGGTGAAAAATGCCTGGAGAACCAGTGTTAAGTACACTTTTTTTGGGGGGGGATTTCCAATTAAAAGCAGAGTGAATGATATAACGACTCAATCTTCAACTGATATGAAGCATACCTGGGGCTTATCAATATTCAGTGTTTGGCTGGGTGTTTGTTAACCCATTAAGACCTGAAGCCGATTCTACAAATGTCTGAATCAGTTTTCTGAAAAAAACGTGTGTTTCTATATCAGTGGTTCTCAAACTTTTTCATCTCAAGGACCCCTAAAATTATATGTATTTGACCACGGACCCCCATCTCAAAATGTTTTGTTCCAGGGACCCCCAGAAGCAAAGATTTGAGTTAATGTTTGCTTTAAAAGAATATATATATTCAAAGATTTGCAAACATTTTCACGATGTTTCAAAAACAGCAGATCTACAAGCTCGTAGCGCGGCACTCGGTGCCGCGCTATGAGCTTGTATATCTGCTATTTTTTAATAGCCAAAGTGTAAAATAATGCTTTTTTAGCTCAAATCAAAAAGTGACACACATGCGTTCCAGGTCTTAACCCATTAATGCAAGGAGTTTTGACTCAGTGGCCTCGCGCCAGTTTGGATTCTGACAAGCAGCATGGCTCGGATTGCCTGTTTTACATAAACATGTTCAGCAATGCAAATGATGAAACAGTGATCAGACAGCGAGTTGAACATTGTATTATGTCCGTTCTTGACAGCTACCTGTCAAAAGGAAGTGTCAATTTTTCGATCATATGCGTGACCTGGCCCTCTTCTGTTGTGTACGAGCTGTCTCCTGACATCCACCGCGACGGCAGAAGACGAGAGTGATTTTTGCCTTAGCTTAATTTGTCAGTCAGTCAGGAAGTGACACGTCTTTCACCTTCGCTGTACTATATCAACCCAAAGAAAGTGTGTGTGCTCTCGTAATGTGATTTTAAAACTTTCTCAAGTTGGACTCCGTTCTGCAGTATAGGAATATTGCCCGCATCCTGCAGTGTGCACTATACAGGAAATGTGGGTACTTTAATAGCAAGTGGCCACTTTGGGTAGAAAGGAGAATTGGGGTCTAGTAGTGTGTGAGTGCTGCCTTCCCCGCAGGGGGCAGATAGAATGCTCTAAAATGTAGTGATGAAATATGATTTGGTGAAGGATGTCATTTGAAAGGGGCTCGGTCGTCCTCCATTTATGATCCCCCCCCAAAAGCGCTCTCTTACATATACTCACTGCACTTCCGTCACCTCTTTTCCTTTAACTCACCCCTGCACTATGCTCTTTTATTAGCTCACTTTGACTCCAGATTTAGCAGGGATGAGATGATGATGATGATGTAGACTAGAGAGGACCGATGTAGCAAAAGGGCGGCACAACCAAATGAACCAAATGACTTGATTTCGCACCAGTCATTTTCTGCTTCCATCTTGCTCTTCTCTCCATCTCTGTCATATCTGCATTCAGCATTCAGTGGTGTGTAAATGACTTACCCCAGCAGGCTATTTTAAGGGACTCCCACTTTTTTTTTACTAGTTATGAAAAAACTAGTTATACAAACACACGCACGCACGCACGCACGCACGCACGCACGCACGCACGCACGCACGCACGCACGCGCACGTGTGCACACACACATATATATTTTACCTATATTGTGACAGTTGAACTCAAATGAGGAACTTGCTGTAAAGCAGTGGTGGAAAGTAACTAAGTACATATACTTAAGTACAATTTTGAGGTATTTGTACTTTACTTGAGTATTTCCAATTTCCAATACTTTTACTTCTACTCCACTAGATCTCAGAGGCAAATATTGTACTTTTACTCCACTACAATTATTTGAAAACTTTAGTTACTTTTCAGATATAAATCATTACATTATAAAACATTCATTATCCACTTCAGCCCTATTTTATACCTATCTGTTATTTGAAAATAGCAGATCTACAAGCTCACAACGCGTCGCATCGCGACGCGTTGTGAGCTTGTAGCTTGTGAGCTTGTGACCTTGTGAGCTTGTGAGCTTGTAGATCTGCTATTTTCAAATAATAGAGTACTTTTACTTTTGGTACTTTAAAGTACATTTTGATGGCAATACTTTTGCACTTTTACTCAAGTGCATTTTGAATTCTGGACTTTTACTTGTAACAGAGTATTTCTATATTGCAGTATTGGTACTTTTACTTACTAAAGAATTTGAGTACTTTTTCCACCACTGCATGTAGTACTGGCAAGGTAGAGAGTTCAAAGAGAAAGTGATCAGAATTCAGCACCATGGATAGTGCAGTCAAAATGGCAAGACAAACTAATCAACCAACCAGACCTATAGGAATGTTTATTTAATCATGGCTGTTATTGGGATGAAGTAGAAGAGAAAGCCCAGTTGTCTTGTACTCGTCTATTTGAATGGCATTGGACCAGCCTTGCATTGTGCGTTATGCAAAAATCCTCATGCATCGACATAGAAGGGTTTGAACGGCGGTCTCCAAATAACAGACATGGCTCACAGACAGAACACACAATCCAATTTCAGAGAGTAGCACAAAGCCAGCCGTGTGGCAGTTTTATACCAGCTTTTTGTAGATTGTATTAAAGGCTTCGGGAAAAGGCATGATCACTCGGATTGCAAATGTGCTCATTGCTCAGCTTGTCAGCTTTAAATGCTTTTTTTGTACATAGTGGTATTTTTTCTGTATTATCTGTATTTTCATGTTGATTTTTGAACTGTTTGGTTGCTACTATATATGTCTATGAAATTAACTCAAGGACCCCAACGGAAACAAGTCCGCAAGGACTTTTTTGGCCGGACCTTTTAGACAAAAGCATTATAAATGTAACTGTGTTGTTTTACATTCTTTTGCCTAATAAAAATTTCAATCAATCAATCAAAGCGTTGATCTTTGATGTTCAGATTTGGCCTACCTACTGTAGGTGTGTCGTCCATCAAATAGAGACTTGACATTGGACAACATTAATCAGCAATCATCATTGCAGACAAACATATACAAGAAAATAAGAGATTATTCATTTCATTACATTTGGTTTGTTAGTTTATTTATAGTTTTTTTTTAATAGTTTATTTACAATGAAAACCATGATGGAGATGGGTTTACCTTTTCAAGGGTATATTCCTGTATAGCAAACTAGAGGTTTGGGCCGCCATGCGGCTCTCACACATACCCGATCTGACTGATATGCCCATATATGGAGATCTCTGTATCTGTCAGTCCTTGTCCCTTTATGCTCATATATGGAGATCCCTGATGTCATCAGTATATGCCCATATATGGGAATATACCTTACTATATACTTTACTTTATATACTATACTATTTTGATTCAGTTTTAGTCATAGTCTTTTGAATCAAATTCCTTTTAGTTTTAGTCACATTTTAGTCACCTGAAATGTTTTACTGTTAGTCTAGTTTTAGTCAACTAAATATCATAAGATTATAGTTGACTAAATCTACAGTTGATTTAGTCGACTAAAATGTTTTTTTTTGGCAGTGCCTTGATGGCGTCGTAATGGCTGATTTTACACTTGGTTGCATGCTGAAAATAGCCGATCTACAAGCTCACAACGTGTCGCAGCGCGACGCGTTGTGAGCTTGTAGATCTGCTATTTTCAGAGCGCAACACTAGAGCGCAACCAAACATAAAATGACTTGTCTTTTAGTTCTACCGGATCTCTTCTCCACTAGTTCCCTCACTAACATTTTAGTCTAGTTTTTATTTGTCGACGAAATTGTCAGTATATTTTAGTCTTAGGTTTAGTCATCATATAGTAGCTTAGTTTTTATTTAGTTTTCGTCAGTGAAAAAAAGGTAGTCGACGAACTTTTTCCATCATAGTTTTAGTCGACGAAATCAACACTGCTGCCTGCACTGATATCTATCTGCGCCCCTTGTCCACAACTTTGTCTTTCTGCCTTATTTTATTTTGCTTGATGGCTTAGTTTTTACACACACACACACACACACACACACACACACACACACACACACACACACACACACACACACACACACACACACACACACACACCCCCTAACTTTTCTCCACCCCTCCTCCTCCTCCTCTGTCTGTCATGTGATATGAGTGACCTAGTTCCGAGCTGAACCTTCCTTTAGTTGGCTGGCTTCAATATGTCTCCATATTATACACACGCATTAGAGGTGTGATCTCAGTGCCCCGGCCCTGTTTTCAAACCCAGATAATGCACTCTTATACTATACTCTTTTCCAAAAATCTGATTCCCATGTCAGCACGCTTTTGCCCCTGTATTTGTCTGCGGCGGATATTTCTACTCGTATTGAACTTTTTGCACAGTGGTGGGGGGCGGGGGGGGGGGGGAGTATAATTCTTCTCCCATACCTCAGGCTCATCACCATTATACTGTGTGCTCTTTATTCAAAATGTCAACTTACCTAGTTTTCTCTCTTTGCTCAACTATAATCAATGCCAACCCCCATTTTTGCAGATTATCCCATTAAGACCATGAGGCCGATTCTACAAATGTCTTCTAAATCCCAACGGTATTCCGCAAAAAGAAACGTATTCTACGTTTCTATATCAGTGGTGCTCAAACTTTTTCATGTCAAGGACCCCCAAAATTATATGTATTTGGCCGCCGACCCCCATCTCAAAATATGTTGTTCCAGGGACCCCCAGAAGCAACGATTTTTGTTAAAAATGTTTGCTTTAAAACAATATATATTCAAAGATTTGCACACATTTTCACAATTTTTCAAAAATAGCAGATCTACAAGCTCGTAGCGCGGCACCGAGTGCCGCGCTATGAGCTTGCAGATCTGCTATTTTTGAATAGCCAAAGTGTAAAATAATGCTTTTTATCTCAAATCAAAAAGTGACACAGATGCGTTCCAGGTCTTAATGGATTATACAGACACCAGCATAAATACTGTAGAGGAGAATAAAAAAGAACAACATCGTTTACACCTGACAAACAACATCCATGGTTATGTCTGACACCGCAATTTGCACTTATACATACAGTCAAATCTAAGCCCGTACTCCGATACATTTCCACTAACAGACCTATTTTGCAAATCAATCATGCAGCACAAAAATATGTGGTACTGAAGCTTATATTTTCCACACGCGCCCTGCCTTCGCGAAAAGACACTGGAAGAAGAAGAAGGGGAAAGGGAAATACCCAAACAAAAAGGCATAAATGTGGCAGGGCATTTATGGAGAATATGAATGAAGGTAGCATGCAGCTTTTATGCCGCCTAATAAGCCCCCAAGGCCGGGGAACATTACGACTGTACAGTTTTACAACTGCTGATCACGTCATGCCATACCGCAGGATGGGAGGGCGGGTGGGAGAGGGAGAGAAACAGGGCCCATAGCTGTCTGCCGGAACGATCCGTATGAATATGAGCTCATGAATCAGATTGCCAGCCAGCGCAATCTCACGTGCTACTCCTCACAGATGATTCGCCTGATAAATAGGGAAAGGTGCCTTTCTGTAATTTGTGTGTGTGTGTGTGTGTGTGTGTGTGTGTGTGTGTGTGTGTGTGTGTGTGTGTGTGTGTGTGTGTGAGAGATGTATATGCTCACGGGGTTCATCACCGTAAATGGACTGGGATCTGTCTGGCATTCTAATGAGTGGTTACAGTGGTGTGATGAAAACATTATGGCTCACAAAAAATTGGCCACATGCGCGGGCGGACACACACACACACACACACACGTGCGCACACGGACGCATGCATGCATGCACTAACGCACACTCACACTTAAAGGCCATTGAGGAACACTGATGATTATTTAGACATGATTACGAAGTGTGTGTACGCGCGCGCGCGCGCGTGTGTGTGTGTGTGTGTGCGTGTGTGTGGAAACGTACAGTATGTATGAGCCTGGCGAATGTAAGGGCTGATAGTCATATACTGTATAGCCAAGGGAAGACTTTGACTGAGACACTGGGGGATGGGGTGGTGCCTATAGGGTGACTTGCCTGTAGTCTGAATTAACGAGCTAACTTCTAAATTACTTTGAACATTATACTTCGTTAACATCTTTGAGACCATCTGCTGATTCATCCTCTGCAGTCCAGGGTTCCTGGCGTTTCTATTTCTTTTCTTTTAAAGTTATCCCACTCTTGGTGTATAACTTCTAAATGTTGGGTACCGTATATGCATTTGTAAAATGGCAACATGGAATAAACTGTTGTTCATTAACCCCCAAAGACCGGGAACGCATCTGTGTGTCATTTTTAGATTTCTTTGGCTATTAAAAAATGGCAGATATACAAGCTCATAGCGCGGCACTCGCGCTATGAGCTTGTAGATCTGCTATTTTGGAAAAAAATCTTGGATTATATATTTTTTAAAGCGAACATTTGTAAAATATTTAGTTCCAGGAACCCCCAGAAGCAAAGATTTTAGTTACAAATGTCCGGGGAAAAAAAGAAAAAAATAATAATATTTGCACAACTTTTCATGATTTCATGATTTGCACAACTTTTCAGATAGACCAACCTCATTTGTATTTTCAGATGAAAAAAAAAAAATACCAACCTTTTCAGAGAGTTCAGAGCAAACTCATGACTCACTGGCCAAGCAGTAGCCGCAGCTGGTTTAAATGTTTTACAACACTAACAATCTAGCAGCAAAGCATGGTGGCAAGTTGCAGTTCCACACAGTGAAAAATGACTTTGTCAACGACAACACTCACCACAGCCTTTTTAATTCACATGCTGATATAGGGAATGTATTAGCATTAGTATGTTGTGGCAGTTTTACTTTCTTGGTCCCTCCTGGAGACGAATCGAGTATATATTCTGAACCCTAGGCTGACAAAAGGCCCTGTAAGTTGCAGTGGTCTATAGATTGTTTTTATTGTTGATTGATTTAAGTGCCCAGAATTCCAAGTGGATTCCCAAGTGTCTGTGAACCACTTGTTATCATACCTGCCAACTAAGGCCATTATGAATGGAGCCAGAGAGCTATGGGTGATGTTTAGGAACGCATGCAACGAGAACAGAGATTCTACGTAGTGTGCAGAGCATTGTGGGACGGGGTCGGGAGGACGGAAATATGTCGTCCAATTAGGGCTGGGCAATATATCGAAGGATATCGTGATATGGGAGTAGATATCGAATGTCATTTTGGATGTCGTAATATCGTGATATCACACAAGTGTTGTCTTTTCCTGGTTTTAATCGCTTAAAGGGATAGTTCACCCAAAAAATACGTATTTTCTATCATTTACACACCCCACGAAGCCTTGAATTCATGGATTTATTTTAGTTTTTGTCGCATTCCAAAGCCAATAATTTGATTGCCGTCTCCTACTGGCTAATGTATCCGGTATGGAGACACAAAGTAGACTCTTTGTGTCTCCTGCCGGAAATACAAACGGTCATCAAATTATTGGCTTAGGAATGCGACAAAAACAAAAGAAATCTCCATGAATTCAAGGCTCCATGGGCTGTGTAATTGATAGAAAATAAGTAATTTTTTTGGGGTGAATTATTCCTTTAAGCCCTATTTTATCCTCCCTATTTTATACTAAAATAGCTGCTCTACAAGCCCACAACACGATGCGATGCGTTTTAAGATTTGTCATTTTGCTATTTATAAACGTTTTTGATTTTTTTTTTAATAAATCATCACAATACGACATTATCGTCATAATATGGATATTGAGGCATTATTTTGGTTAAACATACCGTGATATTAGATTTTGTCTATTTATCGACCCAGCCCTACGTCCAATAGGAATGCTTTATGGTCAACGGGGTCCAGAGTCCATCTCTCTTTTCCGCCTCTCTGTTGTAACCGAGAGCAAGCGGTTGAGACATCGTCTGTCATCGTTGGGCCGCGTGGCTTTTTGTTTGTGCTCCGCTGAGTTCATGGGTTCGCTTCCCACAGAGACTGTGCGTTAGATGTGCCGTCTCTTTGTGCAAGTAATGCAATTTAGCTTGGCAAAGAGCAATGCTAACACTTTGTAGGGAAGATAATGTGTTGGCAAAGCTCTGTCTTAACCCATTAAGGACCGGGGGACGCATCTATGTGTAATTTTTAGATTTCTTTGGGCTATTCAAAAATAGCAGATCTACAAGCTCATAGCGCGGCACCGAGTGCCGCGCTACGAGCTTGTATATCTGCTACTTTTTTTAAATCATGGAAAATGTGTGCAAAAAAAAAAAAAAAAACATTTTTAACTCAAATCTTTGCTTCTGGGGGGGGGGGGGGGGGGGAACAACATATTTTGACATGGCGGGTCCTCGGCCAAATACATATAATTTTGGGGTTCCTTGACATGAAAAAGTTTGAGAACCACTGATATTATAGCAACATAAGATATTTCAAAAAACCGTTAGGATTTTGACATTTTGTAGAATCCCCAGAAGCAAAGCTTTGAGTTAAAAACAAATGTTTCCAAAATTATACATATTCAAAGATTTGCAAAGAAAAATCACGATTCAAAAGAAATAGCAGATCTACAAGCTCGTAGCGCGGCACTCGGTGCCGCGCTACGAGCTTGTAGATCTGCTATTTTTGAATAGCCCCAAGAAAATCTTAAAATGACACACAAATGATGCGTTCCCGGTCTTAAAGGGTTAATGGAATATTGATGAATGACCTGAGAATGGGAAAGCGTCCTCAGATGCTGGTGGTCCAAGCGAGCTACAAAAAACTGAAACACAAGGCTCCCACTGTTCCTTATCTAATGCCCCAAACCTTTATGTGTAGCTAACACGGTTAAAAAATTGCTGCACATATTAGTTTTAGGGAGATTTATTTAAATGTGTCAATTCTTCTTGGTCCTTCATAAGCATATTATTAATAGTAGGCCTATTTTGTCTCACAAATGGCTGCTGGTTATTCAAGCATAATCAAACTATGAATTTCAGCAGGGCGCTATAAAACTAGAACTAGGACAAAGCGAAGTGTGGAATTTGTCATTTTTCATTAGGTTACATGACAGATTTTTTTACATGATCTAGATTATAGTAAATTGCATAATAGCGGCTGTTAATTACTGTTTTGAGGGCTTAATTCATAAGATGTATGCAGCCTGTAGTGTAAAATGAAAATATCTGGTCTTCATTTTCAGCGTTGCATTAACTGCTGGCCCATTAGCTTTACATAAGAACTCCAGGAGCTCAGTTTTTTATTGAGTTGTTTTTTTCTTTCTTCATCAGCAAATACTTTGATGTTTTAACCCTTTCAGACCGAGAACGCATCTGTGTCATTTTAAGATTTCTTTGGGCTATTCAAAAATAGCGGATCTACAAGCTCGTAGCGCTCTATGAGCTTGTAGATCTGCTATTTTTTGAAAAATCGTGAAAATGTGTGCAAATCTTTGAATATCTTTTTTTTTCTGTAGCGCACATTTTTAACTCTGTTACAACTTCTGGGGGGGTCCCTGGTCCGCGGCCAAAATTCATAATTTTGGGGGTCCTTGACATGAAAAAGTTTGAGAACCACTGATTATAGCAACATTATTTATATTTTTTTAAACTAGGATTTAGAAGACATTTGTAGAATCCACCCAGAAGCAAAGATTTGAGTTAAAAGTGTTTGCTTTAAAAATATATATATATATATATTCAAAGATTTGCTCAAATGTTCACGATTTTTCAAAAATAGCAGATATACAAGCTCGAGCTTGTATATCTGCTATTTTTGAATAGCCAAAGAAATCTAAAAAAGACACAGATGCGTTCCCGGTCTTAATGGGTTAAAACTCGTTGAATTCGAAACACTTAGATTTTTAGGCAGAGAGAACTTGCCTGCAGTGAAACTACAGTATGGTGATGCATATCTGCCGAAATGATAGCTGCACACAATCGGAGGCCATGTTAATTTCCCCCGGAAAGATTACGCATGACACAACATGCGCTGAAAGTTAACAGGATGCAATTAGAATCTGGGCATTTCCTCTCCTTAAATAAATTCTCAATGTGAATCCATTATTTATGCATTTTAATGTTGGGGTGGTGTTAATTCCCAATGGTTTCATTAAAAAGGCAGCCATAGATTAATAGCACGGAGAAATCAATTTCTTAAAGCATCCGTTTGCACCATTTAGCAGAGCTGACGAGGGCGTCTGTGAAGACAAATGTTGTTCTTGCGAAAATTGGTGTGTGTGTGTGTGTGTGTGTGTGTGTGTGTGTGTGTGTGTGTGTGTGTGTGTGTGTGTGTGTGTGTGTGTGTGTGTGTGTGTGTGTGTGTGTGTGTGTGTGTGTGTGTGTGTGTGTGTGTGTGTGTGTGTGTGTGTGTGTGTGTGTGTGTGTGTGTGTGTGTGTGTGTGTGCGTGCGCGCGCCAGAGAGGGACAAAAAGAGAGATTGGTGAAACATGTCTGTGTTCATGCACATCGTTGGCGTCAGGCAAAAACCTTGTATTTCCATATTTTAAGTGAAAAGTATTAACAAGAGGGTGTGACTAAATTAAAAATACAGATTGGATCCACTGGAACAAAGGTTCTTTTGTACATTTTCTGAAAAGTAACAGTTTTGGACGGTTCCCACCTGACAGCGACAATATAATATTACACAGCCATTATGGTGTTTAAATATGAATATGGAAGCAGTGTGTTTTTGCTGCTCGGCTGGAGCATATTGGTCTCTCATATTGGTCCCCCGTGACTGTTGAAACAAGCAGCAGTTGGGACACTCTCCTCTGCAACGCTTAACACGCTGATGAGGAGCGTGTTTGGACCAGTACCAAATAATCGCCTTGTACTCAATGTGTCTTCATGAGAGTAAAGGGGGGAGTGTTTTTTCTGTCTTTTTGATTGTGTAACACACACAAAATTGCAGATAAAAAGAAAAATCCTTTGACTGAGGGCTAGAAGAATGTGTTGTTTTGTTCTGTTGACACTGTTGTGAGAGCACTGCTGCTGGGGTAGCACTGCCCGGTTTTTACTCAAGACAATATCCTTTAGTAGTCAATCATAGGTCTGAAATCAAAGCTTATATCTTCCTCACCTCTCCTAGCTGCTGCACGCAGGCACTTACTGTGGACGCACACACACGCATGCACACACACACACACACACACACACACACACACACACACACACACACACACACACACACACACACACACACACACACACGCATGCACACACACAACCCAAAGAGGCATGCACAATTGCACCTGCATGTGCAATTGCACATGCACATACTGTACACACACCCACATAACCCAGAGAGAGAGACACACACACACACACACACACACACACACACACACACACACACACACACACACTCTCGCGCGCGCGCACGCATGCAGTCGCACTTGTCTATTAGTGCTTCCTGGAACTGTCGGGCCAATAGAATCGATGTTCCTCTAAAAATATTTAGACCGAGTCGGAGATCGATGGGAGAGATCTAACTTGTTCCACTGTGGCATACACAAATAGACCATTGATGGTATTGAGTGCCCTTAGGAGTCTAAGGATCTGTTGCCTTACACTCACCGAGCTGGCATTGCCCAACTCGGTGAGTGTAATGTCCTTGCATACCGGGAGTGTTTATTTCATGCAATGAATTAATTTCATTAATTAATAATGTATTCATTAATCGCATTATTTGAAACTTTGTTTAACCTTTTTATTATTATATATATTTTGGATAGAAAATGGTCAGACAGAACTGGTCAGTTATATCACGTGGCTTCTTTTTTTCAAGCCGCCGTGGTCGTACAATGCCAAATTCCTGGGACAGTCATGCATGCAACATATTTATGCTCGTTTGAATATACTTTATAATGCAAGGTTGCAGTTCGTCCCACTGGCATACCGTAGAATAAAACCTCAAGGCAGCTTAGGTTAACCCATTAAGGCCGGGAACGCATCTGTGTGTCATTTTACGATTGCTTTGGCTATTCAAAATTAGCAGATCTACAAGCTCATAGCGCGGCACCGAGTGCCGCGCTATGAGCTTGTAGATCTGCTAATTTTGAAAAATTGTGAAAGTTTGTGCAAATCTTTGAATATATATATTTTTTGAAGCGTTAGGATTTAGGAAAAAAATATGTTTTAATCGGCCTCAGGTCTTGATGGGAAATGTGTCACATGCCCAGTTAGTGGCCCTATCATTTGGAATGTGATCACCTTGGTTGAGGGAAGGGGGGGGGGGTTCCATGTGCTAAAGTTTCAGGGGGTTGTTTTGCTATCTGTTAAAACTTTTGCAATTCAGCCATCATTGAGTTTGTTGCGTTAGGCTTTCTTTCACGTGTAGCTCGATCGCTATCTGCATTCTGCACAGGGAGAAGCAATCTGGAGGTGTCACCTGTTGTCTTCTGGTAACGCAGTGCTACAACTGACCTGATTTCCACTGATAAAACACCAGAGAGGGCTCTTGCTCTTAACCCTCAAGTGTTGCTCAACAGATTTAATAAGATGAGGGCTGAGCCTGTTCTCTTTGTCTCTCCGTCTCTGTCTCCCCCCGGTCTTGCTTGCCATATCACTTCGTCTTTATCTTTCCTTGTCACTCACTCACTACAAACACATGCACACACACACACACACACACACACACACACACACACACACGTCACACACACACACACACACACACACACACACACACACACACACACACACACACACACACACACACACACACACACACACACACACACACACACGCATGCACGTGCCACACACTGCAATGCCGACCCTGTCCATCTGGGGGCCCTATGCGGGTTTAGGCAAGTCAGATTTAATGCCACTTTAAATTAAATTTAAGACAGATTTTTCAATTACAAAAAAAATACTCTATGACACATATTACTCAGATTTAGGGTCAATTGTGTCCACATATTTAATAGATTTCACTATAAGGGTTGAAAACAATACAAATATGCAAAAATAAAATTAAATAAAACATCATCACTGTTTGGATAGGGATAGCTATTTGTCCATTTTAATCCCCTTATCAATCCTTCCTTATCGACCATTTGGCAAATGTTAAACATATTATGGCCTATCTATCATTAAACATAAGTTCTTGCAGACAAGGCGATGCATGTCACTTTAAAAGCCTGATTTTATTTAGTCGCACAAAGGTGTCGCACGCCAGAGATAGCCTAGACCTACAATAGTGGTGGGAAAAAAAGTTCATTTCAGTGAACGAACGATTTCGTTCACGTTCACGGCAATGATTCGTTCAAATGATTCGTTCACGTTCTCGTTCAGTAACGCTATTTTCTAGTGTTCAAAATGTACTCGAGTAAAAGAACAAAAGTATTGGCATCAAAATATACACTTAAAGTACCAAAAGTAAAAGTACTAACATATTTGAAAATAGCCGATCTACAAGCTCAACGCGTCGCATCGCGACGCTTTGTGAGCTTGTAGATCTGCTATTTTCAAATAGCCTAGGTATAAAATAGGGCTAAAGTGGTTAATGTATGTTTTATAATGTGTGTAAAACACCATCGTGGGAGCGTTTTTGAGTGGTGCCAACCACTCCTACGCTTGACTTTGTCCTGGTGTCCGTCTGTGTGTCCGTGTGTCCGTATGAGCACGGCCTCTCTGTATGTTTGAGCACAGCCTCAACAGCTGCGGCTGATTGCAACACAAAGATGCAACCATACAGGTACAGTACAGTACAGACCGTACAGTACAGTACAGACCGTACAGTACAGTACAGTACAGTACAGTACAGTACGTACAGTACAGTACGTACAGTACAGTACAGTACAGTACAGTACAGGTACTGGTAGAGGTACAGTACAGTACAGTACAGACCGCACAGTACAGTACAGTACAGTACAGTACAGTACAGTACAGTACAGTACAGACCGTACAGTACAATACAGTACAGTACAGTACAGACCGTACAGTACAGTACAGTACGTACAGTACAGTACAGACCGTACAGTACAGTACAGTACAGTACAGTACAGTACAGTACAGTACGTACAGTACAGGTAGAGGTACAGTATAGTACAGGTACAGGTACAGGTACAGTACAGTACCGTACAGTACACACACACCACTTTTGAGTAAAAATACTTAAAATGAGTAAAAATACTTAAAATGAGTAAAAATACTTACAATGAGTAAAAATACTTAAATATTAGTAAAGATACTTTAAAGTTCCTAAACTGAGTAAAAATACTTTAAATGAGTAAAAATACTTAAAATGCGTAAAAATACTTAAAAGATGTTAAAATGAGTAAAAACACGTACAAATCTGTACAAACATTTTAAAGTACTTAAAATGAGTAAAAATACATTGAAGTCATCAAAGTCTGTAAAAAGTAACTAATGCAATGACCTCATGAAAGGCACCACTCTCTTCACACTGGGTGTGATTTTTTTTTAACGTCGCGCGTGAACGTAACGGTTTCAGAAAGTGAACGAGCTCGTTCGCGTTCATGGCAAATGAACTAGTTATTTTGAACGAATCGATCATGAAAGACACATCACTAATCTACAAGCTCATTTACACCACACCACTGTCACTGGTGAGTTAGTTCAGACACCAGTGACCACAGTAGCCTACCTCCGCTGATATCATCATCCTGGATAGGACGATGATCGCTGCTTTTGTGATGCTAATCAATGTTCCCCGACACCTACAACTAGTGACAACATTCCTGCATGGCTCCCAAAACAAACGTGACGATGATGAGGCTAGCTTGTCAACAAACACATGTATTAGTTCGAACGACAGCCTGCGAGGGCCCCTGGCAACTCCTGGGGCCCTAAGTGGCCGCGTTGTTCGCGCATGTGTGTGTGTACAATACTTTTCACTGGTTCAATATTTATAAAACCCACAGACATGCTGAACCACCTTCACTTTCAAAATGTTGCTGTATTAATGTTACAAAATGATCAAAAATAGCACAGCTACAGGCTCACAAAGCACGGCGATGTGGCGCGTTGTGAGCTTGTAGATCAGTCATGTTTGCTACTTTTGTGTGACGCGGTTGCACGAAGAAGTAGGCAGTACGGCATTCATTTATGAAAAAAAACTACGGGTATTCCCTCAGGACTCGTTACACCATCAATGATGCATTAAATAACCCTGAGAAGTAATGTGGATCTGTGTGTGTTGGTGTGAGTACTTGAACCCTTGGCCTCAGTTCATCCCCCAACAATGATAAACGGAGAATTAATTGGTCATCACCAATCAACCAACCCCCTCCCTCTACCATGCACTCCTCTAGATGTCAAGGACCCCCAGATTGATTTAGCCGCGGACCGCCATCTGAAACTATTCAGATGCCAGGGGCCCCCATTATAAGAGAAGATTTGTATTGAAAATGTTCAAAATGATTCCATATTGTTAATGGGTTAACCACACAAACCCTAGCATCCCTATTCTGGGAATGTCATAATAGGCGAACATTCAGTGAATATAGGCGGACATTTAGTAAAAAATTGCCGATTTTCGACAAGATTTGGTAGGGGGGAAAAAGGACCAAATACAGACCCCGGTCAACTAAGTACAGTATACAGGGTTTATGTGGTTAAGACTGCTCTGAACTTGCACTTATTACATTCTATACACTAGAGATGCGCGGATGGGTTATTTTGTCACCCAAATCCGCGTTAACAAGTTCATTATCCATCCGCCATCCACCCGCGGTAATTATATCATCCTATTTATAGATCCGCACCAACCGCACCAAATAATTGTTATTTTCCTGACGTTAGTTTTCTTATAAACAGTGTTACTCACCACTGTCGCGATGCAGTGACTGTATACAATCCACAACCATGGTAACAACAAGCGCACGTCTTCATTAAGTTACTTTCGCTTTCAACCACTTTGTTGCCATGTCGGCTTTTTATAAGCTTTTTATAAGCGACTTTTAATATAATAAACTTTATTTATATAGCACCTTTCATGACATAAATGCAGCTCAAAGTGCTTTACAGAAAAAGAAAGAAACAGTGAAAACAAAACACAAGGCAAAAACAATGCTCTGTGTTGCGACTTTTGGGCTTGTTTGGCACTTGTTTTGGGCTTGTTTTCATAGACCTGGCTACTTATTTCTCTCGCAACCTGGCAACACTGGCTGCCAGCAAAGCAACATGTCGTGAGCGGCTATTTTGTGCCTGGTGTAAAATGACGTAATATTAAAATACTACAAACGCACACACGGTGAAATTTAGTGCTTTTTAAAAGCTATTATAGGCCTATAGATTGATATCATTAATTTAATTCCCGCATTATTTCACCCGCGGTTTATCCAATATGAATTAATAATTATATTTGATTGACCCAAATCCACCCAAACTGCGGTTAACTGCGGCAACCGCGGCTAAAACCGCGATCCGCGCATCTCTACTATACACTCTCACAGCCTAAATGCACATAATGTAGCCTAAATAGTGATGATTAATGCAGAGTATTTATGGTCCTCCGTCCTTTTTCACAGCATGTGGTCCTGATTACCTCATCTGTATGGTAAGGTATTAAGGTAGAACTTTATTTGTCCCTAGGGGCCAATTGGTTGTGAAGCAGTTCCACTGTAAAAAACAATATTTGTTTGCATTCCACTGCGCTCTGACCTCCTGGTGCGTTGTCCTAGTAAACTGTTAACATTTATAAAAAGGAAAGGGTTTGCACTCAGAAAAGCTCAGTTTATTTAAATTAATGGCCTAACATAATTATGCCATTCCACACAAAACAACCTTCATCAGCATGTGGTTAAGTATCAGGACAAACGGTAGTCACACAAAAACAAACAAGACAATTGGATGCAACATATTAGGAAATCCACTTAAAACGAGGATGTTTCTAATTAGTGCTATTAAAATAAACTAGAGGTTCGGGCCGCTATGAGGCCCTAACATCTAGAGTTTCGGGCCACTATGGGCCACTACTAGTACCCGTTGTACCCGTCTGTCTGTGTCACTTCTATGCCCATATACTGTATATATTGGCATGCCCATATGTGGCCCTATCGGTTGGATCGGCGGTTCTGGACAACTGTATATCCAGTTATGCCCAAATATGGACACATCGGTTCTGGACAACCGCATATCCAAACAACTCGACGGGCCAAATACGCATCCGCTCTGAACGGGAGTATATAAATGGGCCTAGGGTGACTTTTTTTTGGCAATGGGAATGATTGTGGACTGTTTCCATAGTTCAGGGACCATTTGCTGACAAAGCGACACGTTAAAATATTATGAAAAATAGGGCCACTTTGCTCAGCACAGTGGGTCAGTAAACGGCTACAGAAATAGGGCCAGTGCTTGTTCTAGCTTTGTAATGTTTAAAAAGGTATTCACAACACCATGTACAGAAAAAGGGTCTTGTTTTAAAACAGCAGTTTCTTTAATAAAATCATGCACATCAAACCTGGAGCAGTGATGTTGCTAGACCTTCTATGTGTAATGAGTTCCGGGACTCAAAGGTGGACTTTTATGTGAGTCCCAGAGAAATGATATGAGTCTGCAAATTGCAGTGTTTAAGTTATATTAAACAAGCTGTTGTGGTGATGCGTCTTGGTGTTCAGACATCTCCTTGTTGGTGGACAGTTGAAAGCAGCCAGTGATCCAGCCCATGTTGTTTTGCTAATGCCCTCGGAAAACACCGTTTTTTGATTTCCACAGTTCTACAATGCAGCGTAATGTCAGTCAAGACCAGGGCAAACGGTGGGGGGGGGATTACACTGCGGAATTAACCATCTCCACAGCATTGCCTGTACGACTTATAGCCAGCTGCTCGGAGGAGGGAGGGCAATGCCGTAGCATCCCCATCAAATCCCCACGGACTCCATAAGCCCAACAGGCAGATTGGGGCAGCGAAAGCTTTCTTTATATCCCCTTGACCCCCCCACCTGCACCCGCCTTGACCAACCCGGGCGGCTCCACCTTATACCAAGAGTATGCTGCTGTTACTAGGCAACCACAGAGGGGCTGAGTGGGGGGGGGGGGATTTACAGTGTCCAGTTATTATGGAATGGCCATGACTGAGATTGGAGGGGGCTTTATAGTGTATGTGTCCGACAGGCGCGCCCCCTCAAAATTGGGTGCAGTCAACTCATCCGAGGTCCAGACGGTGTCTTCTGCAGCTATTAACCCTATACTTAGTTTGACCGAAGTCCCGGAGTCCCCCAGGGCGGCTCTGTACTAGGCCCCCTCTGTTTTCGAAGTACACTAAATATCTTGGCTGAAAATAGCCGATCTACTCAATATGTCGCAACTCGTTGTGAGTTTTTAGATCTTCTACTGTAGGCTACTATAGGGACACTAAGGTTCAAGTGGTTAACACATTCACCGCCAAAGACGGATATATCCGTCTTTAAAAAAAATATATATACAGTATATATATATATTTTTTTTTTCTTTTGGCGGAAAAACATCCAGAACCCAAGATAACGTGATCCGAAGATTTACTGCTCCATTCACTTCCTGGTTAACTTATTACGTTAAAATCCTGTATCTTGGCTCCTGTGTACTTTTTTTGTATTTGTATGTATTTTTGGCGAAACATGCTATTTTCAACTGGGTATAACAAGAGAACGGGAGGTCATGATGACATTTTTTTTTTCACAGAAGCACAGTGATTTCATCCGTGATTAGCAACCATCAGGGGATCAATCATACTGGAGATAAATATTCTGTGGTTATTGAAAATGAATGCTTAAAAATGCTGGCAGAAGCTACCTGTTAGCATTAGAAAAGCCCCTGGCAGTGAAATGTGTTCAAGAAAGCTGGAAATGTTTTTGATTGTTTTGAGATTCTGATTTGTGCCACATTTTCGGGGGAGTTTGCCCTCGACGGTATTGGGGAATACATTTGTTAAATGGAGAACAATTAAAGGTTTTGGTGCTGCCGACTTCTCCATTTGCTTCCCACATAAAATTCACCCATAGGACACGCTTTCTAATTGCCATATTTAATGTGTTAATGATTTAATTATTCTTTTAATTAATTTGTTACGACTAAATGATTGACTTGATTCGAGGGCTCCTGGCTTGTCTTCGGGGGAAGGTGGTTGAATGGAGATAGCAGATGACTCGCAGATGACATCCCAAATCAGAAATCGAGAGAGAAATGAATTGGTGTTCTAGGTATGAGCCCTCATATTTTGTCAGATGAGGTTTTTCCATAGTTGATCTGCAGAATGAGTCTAATGCAGTGGTTTTCAACCTTTTTCATGCCAAGGACCCCTAAATTGATATACATTTGGCCACGGACCCCCATCTGAAAATGTTGTGCCAGGGACCCCCAGAGACCATATTCACACGGCGGCCATATTGCCATTAAGTCAATGAAATGCCACCCCAGTTGCCACAGCAACGCAATGTTAAATTCCAAAATGGCCGCCGTGTGAATAGAATACTAGAAGCAAAGATTTGAGTTAAAAATGTTCGCTTTGAAATATATATATATTCAAAGATGCACACATTTTCAAGATTAAAAAAAAAAAGGCAGATCTACAAGCTCATAGCGCGGCACTCGGTGCCGCGCTATGAGCTTGTAGATCTGCTATTTTTGAATAGCCAAAGCTAAGTGGTTAAAATGATTGTGAAGCTATGTTAACTACTTTTGCTGGGTACCCCCTGGTACCCCCTCAAGGACCACTGGTGGTCCACGGACCACTGGTTGAGAACCACTGGTCTAATGCATTGCAAAGCTTGTCAGAGAGAACGGAACTCCATTCACCCTCCCCAGTGAGAGATGACTGTGGGCCTAAGTAACAAAGCACATTTACTCAGGCACTGTAACATTGCAAGATACTTTTACTTTACTTGAGTAAATTTACATGTTTGATTCCTTACACTTCTACTCACATTTCAGAGGCAAATATTGAACTTTTCACTCCACTGGAATTATTTGACAGCTTTAGTTACTACTTTGCAGATTAATACAAAACTTACTTGAACCACTTAAGCCCTATTTTATACTTCAGCTATTCAGACAAAATAGTGGAAAAAAACACCAGCTCATCTGCCAGTAGACTTGGGTGAGGTGCTGGAGCCAAATGGAAACCAAATGAACATTAAAAGGCAGCCTCAGCACACTAAAAACTGTGCAAAATCAGATTTTATTTGCAAAGTTTTGAGTGTGCGAAGGCTTGCCTTTTATTGTCCTAACTTCAGCTATTCGAAAAATAGACTATTTACAAGTTTACACCACATTGCGGCGCGTTGTTTCGAACAAGTTGGACAAATCTGAAAACATTGTCTAGGCTACGTTTACTTTGGTACTCGCCAATACCTTTGTACTTTTACTCCTAACGGCCTTTTACTTCGTGGAATTGCTACTTTTACTTGAGTAAAACAAATGTATGTACTTCTTCCTCCACCGGTAGTAAACAGGCACTGAGTGCCTGCGGGCCAATCACGGGGCACTGCAGCTTCCCGAGCACGTCGGCCAACCACGCCGCAGCATCAAAGGGATCAACATGTTTAATTGAAATGCCTTTTAATGTGTTAAATGTGTTTATTTGAATTGAAATTGTTTTAGCAATGGAAGAGGAGAGTGGGGCTAGAAAGGTCATATGAAATACATATGCATTCCAGTTCACTCAGTCTACATTAATTTTTCAAACCATCTATACCTTCAGGAGACTTGTGGCGTTAACTTTTGGGGCGGCAGCAGATTGCCTCAATTTGAGGATATATAGGGGTTCTGTTCAGTATGCTTGGGGGATACAGCGTGCTATTTCCAGAATGCTTTTTATCTCCCAAGCTTGCAACTGAGGGAGAACATCTTCTTCATCTATCTTCTGTGTGCACTGTCTGCCAAACACTGTCCTTGTGAATTGGGGGGGCATTCACCTGTTGCCAATCCAGGAGACCTTTATGTCGGCTCTTTTAGAAGCATGTTTCATTTAGCAGTGGCTAATCAAACAAACCAGACGGTGGTGGAAAATGTACTCACATGTTTTACTTGAGTAAAAGTATCAATACTGCAATGTAGAAACACTCTGTTACAAGTAAAAGGCCTGTGTTCAAAACGTTACTTAAGTAAAAGTACAAAAGTATTGGCATCAAAATGTACTTAAAGTACCAAAAGTAAAAGTTCTAAAATGTTTGAAAATAGCAGATCTGCAAGCTTGTAGATCGGCTATTTTCAAATAGCCTATGTATAAAATAGGACTGCAAAGTAACTAGTAACTAAAGTTTTCAAATAATTGTAGTGGAGTAAAAGTACAATAATTGCCGCTGAGATGTAGTGGAGTAGAAGTAAAAGTATTGAAATTTGGAAATACTTTTGTAAAGTAGAAAATTGTATTTAAGTATAGTACTTGAGTAAATGTACTTAGTTACTTTACACCACTGCACACAAAGCTCTTTAGGCAAAGTTACGAGATTGAACCACAGTTTTTTTGGATGGAGACAGCTTATAAGCAAGCACATAATAATGTAGCGATGTTGTCTTTATCACTATATCACAATAACAAAAATGTTATCGTGGGCCCACGATTATTTTCTAATTAAATGTTTGACCTGCAGTGGAATAATGAGAGTGAAACTGAGCCTGGCTTGCAAGTCTAGCAGCGGAGAGACCTTGTGTTCTGAGGGAAGTCCGGTGCTCGGTGAGAAGTCGGTCGGATCGGCGGTTGTCCAGAACCTCCGATCCGACTGAAATGCCCATATACTGGCATACTATATGGAGATTCAGTCAGGGATCTCCATATATGAGCATAAAAGGGACAAAACGGGTATTGCATAACCGAGTGGGGCCATGCATTCCCAAGTAATATCGTTCCCGACTTGCTTCGTTCTCGAGTAGGCGGGTGCACAACGGAAGCGGGTCTAGTGCCTACGAACACACCCTCAGTACAGTATAACATTGCTCTGGGCAGAGAAACCTTGTATCTCCATATTAACCCATTTGGACCTGAGGCTGATTCTAAAAAACGCCTTCTAAATCCTGACCTAAGTTTTCGGAAAAACTTCACATATGTATTCAAAAATTTTAAACAAATGTGTGTTGCTATATACTTAGCCCCATTACGAACCTCTCACTCCGCTATACAGCTCTGAGCTGAGGTCCTACTGCGAGGTCTCACAGAATCGGTTGAACGGCAGCAAAGGGTCCGCTGTTTACCCTTTTCGCCACATCGTATCCAAAAAATAATGGTAGATTCCAAAATGTACAGATATTTAAGGTATGGTCCGGCATCATACATTTTAGGTCGGGGACGAAACAACCCGTTTAAATCGCTTATTTAGTCAGCCTGTGGCCATGTTTCCCATTGTAGCCTTCTGTACAGTTTGGAATCTACCATTAGTTTTTGGATATGATGTGGCGAAAAGGGTAAACAGTGGACCCTTTGCGACCGTTCAACCGATTCTGTGAGACCTCGCAGTAGGACCTCATCTCGGAGCTGTGTAGCGGAGTGAGAGGTTCGTAATGGGGCTACTATATACTGTACATAGCAACAGGAACCCCAAAAGGGTCTTGAAAGGTATAGAGTTACAAATATGGGTTCCCGCCCAAAATGAGTTAAATATTTTAGTTTATTCATAAATTAATGCCCTATTTTATAATGTGTTGTATGACAGTGTTGCATAAAAGTAGTGAATATAGCCGATCTACAAGCTCACAGCGCGTTGCGACACGGCGTGTTGTGAGCGTGTACATTATCACCTGCAATGACATGCCCAAATATAGGGAATCCAGTTTGGAAGAGGTCTGTCTGTGGGTTTTCAACATATTTACTGTACGGTAACCAATGAAAAGTATTAACAAGAGCTGGTGGCTGGTGTCAAAATAACCACGTTGTGGTTCCATTGCAACATTTCCACCCGACATCGGCAAAATGTAATTTGCATCACTGTGTTCCTTGAACCTTGTGAGCCCACTCTGCAGAGCTAACTGGCATGATGGAGAGAGGCACAGGATGTAATCTGGGATTAATTACCAGGATTCAGAGTATCCCCCCCCCCCCCCCGCTCTCTCTCTTCCTCCTGATGGCGTCCAGGCATCTGGTGGAGTCCAGGCTAATCTGGATGACAGTGGATTTCATGGCGACCGGAGGATCCAGTATCACTTAGTAGCAACTATTCTGAAAACATCCACTTCAACATTGTGTAGTGTGTGCGTGCGTGCGTGCGTGCTTGCGTGCGTGTGTGCATATTCATTTTATATGACTACTTCGGCTGCTTTCGTTTAATCTGTGTCAGTGTTTGCATGTGTGCTGTGTGTAGTCGTCTCTGCTTGTGCGTGTATATGTGAGCGCACTTCCGCGCATGTGTGTTTCTGTATCGGCTCAATCACGTGGCCATGTGATAACGTTTTCTTTTTTTTAACATTTGTTTGTGGAATTTTAACAGAAGCATTTCTTGCATATATATCGAAAAACACATGATTGCATTGCCCAATGAAGAAAAAGTGACGACATCAGTTTATTTTTTCCCCTCATAAGAAAACACAAAGGACAAGAGTCTTGCAAGACTTACAAGAAATAAGATGCAAGTAAAAGAAAAACAACAACAATACACAAAACCAAAAACAGGAACACAAACGAGAACAAAAACACACATCAGTCAGCTGAACCATACAGAAAAGTTACATTGCAATCCGCAAAACAGCACTCCCGTCACGACACCCCAATAACATTACACCACCAGACCTCACACACTACCCTAATCTGGAATGAAAGGAAAGTTTATCCTCCGTACATATTGGAAAAAGGACTCTGTACCTTCCAGAATGTTTCGGCAAAACCATTCACACAGTCTAATTTTCTCCAATTTAAGAAAATATAGGATATCTCTCATTCAATGAGTATGGGAGCGAGTCAGGAGATTTCCATTTCATCAAGATAAGCCGCCTAGCCAATAAGGTGACAAAGGCCATAGCATCTTTTGTAGCTTTAAGGAGGGAAGGCAAAGAAGGGGAAAAAATTCTCTCCAATAATTGCTGAGGGACGGACAAAGCCAAGATGTATGTATGAGGTCTACCGGAGCATGTTGACACCTATCACAGGCTGACAATACATTCTCATAGTCTCTAGATAACCCAGTCTTAGTATAATAAGTACGATGTAGTATTTTGCGTTGAATGAGAGCGTGTCTCGCACAAAAAGACCTTTGAACTAGGGCTGTCAACTTTCCTCAGAAATGATATTCGAATATTGGTCCTAAAATGTGCAGATATTTGAATATATTCGAATATTATTATTATTATAAAAAAAAATTAAAATATTATTCTTTTTTTGACAGAAACAGTACAAAAAACAATGTATCGAGTGCTCGGATCCAATAAAACATATATTTTGTTTGTTTTTATAACTTCATACATTGTTTTTTGTATTGTCCATGTCAAATAAACATTACAAAAAATATATTAATATTAATTTTCATATCTTGGGGGTCCTTGACATGAAAAAGTTTGAGAAGCACTGGTGTAGATGACTATACTGTTAAGTAGTGAGAGCAGAGGCTGGCAGGAGCCCATGCATGCTGCTGTGGAGCCACGGCCGTGTACAGTTAAAATATTGGCCTGTCTGTCTGTCTGGGGATCTGAGGAGTGAGAGATAAGGCCGAGACGGGCCCTGTCAGGAACAGAACTACCCCCACCCCCTTTCCTCTCCACCCCAAGTCCTCTTTATTAACCCATTCAATCGGGAACGCATCTCTAGACTGTCATTTTAGATGTCTTTGGCTATTCAAAAATAGCAGATCTACAAGATCTACGAGCTTGTATATTTTTGAAAAATCGTGAAAATGTGTGCAAATCTTTGAATATATATATTATTTTAAAGCGAACATTTGTCAAATATTTTTGTTCCAGGGACCTCCAGAAGAAAATATTTGAGTTAAAAGACTGTTGTTTAAAAACATACGTATTCAAAGATTTGCACAAACAACATTTTTAGCAGAACTACAAGCTCGTAGCGCGGCACTGTGTGCACTACGAGCTTGTAGATCTGCTATTTTTGAATAGCCAAATTATAAAATAACGGTTATATTCACCTGTTTCCTAGGCTGTGTGTTTTCCACTTCCTGTCGATTTCATTGGATATCATTGGTCCATCTGACCAGTTTGGATTTCATTGGATCAAATCGACAGGAAGTGGAAAACGCACAGCCTAGGAAACAGGTGAATAGCTCAAATCTAAAATGACACGGCTGCCTTCCCGGATTGAATGGGTTAAAAGTACATCGATTTCTCTTAGCTTGTGATAATCCATCCACCAGAGCCTAATCAAAACCACATCAACAGTTTGCCACCAAGGACGGCCCGACGTCCAAAGGTCCTCGCTCTCTCTCGGGCTGGGCGACTTATTTCGTCGAATTCTCATTTAGAGCAAAGCCAGCGCACGATGGGGTTGATGCTGTATATATAATGAATGTTTTCCCTTGGTGCATGCGCCACAGTCTTTGAATGCATATTTCCAATACTTTCAAGGGCATTGCCGTAGTTTTGTCATCGGAATATAACCCTTCCGATACGTGATGTTCAAAGCTTGTTGCGCTGTGTCAGCCAACTTAGCCCATTAAGACCTGAAGCCTATTCTACAAATGTCTTCTAAATCCCAACAGTTTTCTGAAAAACGTATGTTTCTATATCAGTGGTGCTCAAACTTTTTCATGTCAAGGACCCCCAAAATTATATGTATTTGGCCACGGACCCCCATATCAAAATATTTTGTTCCAGGGACCCCCCAGAAGCAAAGATTTGAGTTAAAAGTGTTCGCTTTAAAATAATATATATCCAAAGATTTTCATACATTTTCACGATAAAAATAAAATTGCAGATGTACAAGCTCGTAGCGCGGCACTCGGTGCCGCGCTACGAGCTTGTACATCTGCTATTTTTTGAATAGCCAAAGTGTAAAATAATGCTTTTTTGCTCAAATAAAAAAATCACACAGATGCGTTCCAGCTCTAAATGGGTTAGTGGGTGAAAGAGGCCCCTAACCTCTCATGTGAATTTCTACAAATGCCTCGTCATCATATCATTGCCATTAATTTGACGTGACTTCAACCTATACTGATGTCTGACACAAGTGGTTGTAAGTGGCTCAGGGTTTTCCTTTTGTCCCCTCCAGCGTTGCATCTCTCTCTCTGCCTCCTCCACAGGTTCCATTAGGGATTCCGCCGTTCCCATGGTGATAGGGGGGGGGGGTAGCCCAGGAGGGAAGGGAGGGAGAGGCAGGCTTGATCCATATAGCGTCTGTTGGCATCTGGGCTCGTCTCTCTGCGTCGCCGGGGATGGGCCCCTCCTGGGCCTGGCGATGAGCGAAATTATTTTTAATGGATCTTCATAAAACCATCTGTATCAGCGCACCTGCACACTGGAAGGCTATCGACAAAGTGATTACAACCGCAGGACCCAGAAATTGCTCTAAAATGTGTAATCATTTTGTTTGCTATACACACTGCCTTCCCCTCTTCATTCTTGTATGAGTATTTCTTTCTTTCATTTTTTTTTTTTTTTTTTTGCCCGGTTCAACAAAACAAGGTTATTTTCTCTCTCGTGGGGCTTTATAACCTGCAGAAATTCTATTTATATTGGAAACGTGTTTTTTTTTGTTGTTTTTTTAACAACATTGACTCTGCTTTTGCATCTGCGCCTCCTCTTTTTCTTGCCATGCAAATGGTTCGTTTAAGCAGGCCAGAGGTGCGGTGTCCATAGTAAATAAATGTTAATCGTGGCAGTTAATTTACCCAGATTGCCGGTATAATGAAGCTGATTGGCCATCCTGTTTCCTGTAATGGCCCGCTATCCTTCTTTCAAAACAACGACGACAGCGCTTTGGCACAACACGGTTGTTGGCACCTTTTTTATGAAGTGTCTGCAAAGCGATTGGCTGTTTGAGTTAAATGCATCCATCCATGTTCGTTGGGTTGAGGTGGGCAAAATACTCTTTTAGGTCATTATGGCAAGTCAATGGAGTGTTCCGTGGACCTCCAGCGGGCATCGATGCATATCGAATGTTCTTTTGTTTCGGACAACTTTTTCATTAGCTTTACAAACCATAGATCAAGCTTCCCACCTTTGCAACCCTCCTGTCAGAATTTCAAACGCTGGAGGAGAGAAAGCCAGCGCGATGTTACGGTGGCTGACATTTTCAGCCGTTTTCTGCCACACGTTTCCCTGTCACTTCCCATCAAATTGGATTTGTATGAAGATGTAGGTGATGTTTTATTTATTTACCTCCCACTCCCCCCCCCTTGGGACAACCCGCAGGTGCCCTCTGTGGGCCATGATTTATACATTTAAAAAAAAAGAGACAGCCATTGTCCTTGCACCTGCCGCCACATAGCATAACGAAATTGAATGAGATAAAATTTAGTGCAACCTCTCTAGTGGGGGCCGGGCTGTGTTATTTTTGAAGTCGCTTCATTATGACAGGGGTGTGAGGGCCGGTGGGATATCTTCAGCTTCAACTCGTCATTCATCACGGAAAGGCAAATAATCAAAGGCCACATTCTCCGACACACCGCAACACAACTTTCAAAAGCCCCTCATTGCGTTTGCAACGCTTCTTCCATCAAATTCCAATTTATGCGTTGGAACAGGTGGACACTTATTGAAGATGTGGTGTTTGAAAAACGGTAGCTTTGATACCAAGTCCGTAAACACAGTTACGGCCATGTGTTTGAAACAATACCGGCGTACCATTTCGTCTGCGTACAGCTGTGTGCACTGGTATCCCACGGGTCCATTTGGATGAGTCGTTGATATGTGTGTGTGTGTGTGCGTGTGTGTGTGTGTGTGTGTGTGTGCGTTCTCCTAAAGAGAGTTTTAGATCAGTGAATGCCCAGCCAAGGGCCCCTTTTATTGGCCAGCTTTGGCGCCAGATGTTACTGTGATGGGAGAAACGGAGAGGGGAGGGACTACCACCAAACGGTCAGGCTCGCCGTGTCAGACAGAGTCCTTCTCGTTTGCACTTCTCTCCCGGCTTCATTTTCTCCCGATGTTTTGACTTTTCCCTTCCACTTAACTTCTATTTCTGAGTTCCTCTCTTCCCCTGCTCTCTGCCTCTTATCTCTCCCCCCAGATCTCTGAATCTTTTACTCTTCTCTCTCTTTCCTCCAGTACTCCTCTCCCCCACCCTCCTCTCTCCCCCTCCTCTCCCCACTATTGCTGATGTGAAGGCAGATGCTTCGGGCCCCCAGAAGGAAAAGAGTGTCTCTGATATAAAAAGGCCTTAATGAATGGGGAGCCGCCTGTTTGTGTGCCCGCCGCCAAGTAGCGCAGCTGCACTGGCGGCTGGATGGCACAAACAAAAGACTCCCGTCTCCCCCCCCCCCCCCCCCGCCGTGCTTTGCAAATCCTTCCCTAAAAGCCAGGAGGGCCTGTACGTGCGCGACCTCGCAGCATGCGCTTCCGTTAATTCCGTGCCGAGACCTAACGCGGGAATAAACGAGTGTGCTTAACTTCATTTGTTACTCGCAGTCCAATGGGTTTTGTCTCTCCGCGTCTAAGGCGGTGTTATTGATGAGACGAAGGCCACGGAATCGCTTCTGCAACCCCCGGGTCTGTCTGCGGTATAACCTCACGCTGGGCCCTAACGTCACAGTGCTTTATTCTCTCACTGTTTTTATGTCTGTTCTCTGTAGCTATTTTGAGCTAATTACTCCTAATGAATCCCGTATATCCTTATTGTCCTCTAGAGCACCGAAGAGTGGCCTCTTGTCGGAGAAAAAAAAAAGAAAAAAAAACCCTGTCCTGTCATGTGTTAATCAATCTCCCAGCTGTTGATTGATGTCTTCTCTTTTTTTTTTCTCTCTTTGGGGTAGTATGCGAAGCATTATTCCCCCCCCCCCCCCCCCCTTTTGTTTATTCCATTATCTTGAAGCATTATTTGAGGTATAATGGAAGTTTGAAGGAACAGGTGACGGGGCTAATTAGTCATTAGCGAGGAGATTAGGGTCCCAAATGACAAGTGCATGCTTTACAAGGTCATAATTTGATTAAAGCGGGGCTGCCCGTATTGGGAGAAGCTACTCCGAGATGATTAACTCGTCTCTCTCTCTCCCTCTACCATCCTGCTGTCTTTTTCTTTCTCCACATAACCACTGTGGCTGTCTGGTGTTATCACGGTGCGAAGCACATTTTGTCAGCTTTTTGTCAGTTCACATCTGGCAGGCAAAGGCACCAAGGGCAGCGCGGAGCGATGTCAAACTTGTCTCTGGCCATTTTCAACTCCTGATATACTCGTACAATGATAGGGTCTTTCGAGGTAAGCACTATGTGTGCTTGCCTTAAAGCGATGTTGAACCTTGGTAGAACCTTTTTGGGCAGGCGTATCAGCTTGAGCCGAAGGCATAGCGATGGCGAAGGAGACCTGCGTTGGAGATGGCAAGTTTTTAACTAATATATGTCCAACAAAGTGCATTCTGTCAATACATAAAAAGTCCTGGTACATAATACATTGTTCTCCTACTTCGGCCAGTGGCAAGCGGTGCTCACTTTAAAACCGATATTGGTGACCTTTGTTGCACAAGAACTTGAAGGATAATATTACATAGATGGTGAGGAAGAATTATACAGTCAGACTGTGTGACTATACCGCACTTCTCCCCATGATATCATGTACATTAAAGCATAACCAGCACTACCTAGAATATTGCCTCGACTCCTATTGCCTCATCGATTACTGATCAATCCAGAATTCCACGACAGTAAGCAGACAATAATAGTGAATAGAGTTGCTAATTCCAAGTTTCTCACACACAGAACACGGAAGCAACAGATGAAGATGTTTGACAGTATTTTGACTTATATCGTGCCCATGTAGCTAGCTGTACAACCCAAGGTTCTACCAAAGTTCAACATTGAGTTATTGAGATTGACGATTGTGGCCATTTTAAGTGACTTGCACTTGAGTACATATCATACAGACTCATGGGCAAAGTTTTATCTAACTCTTGTTCATTTATTCATCACAACAATCGCTTGAGACAATAGAGACGCCGCTGTTCCAGTAGCAGTGTTGATTTTGACTAAAACTATGACGAGAATGTTTTGTCGACTGCCTTTTTTCACTGACGAAAACTGAATAAAAACGAAATAAAAATGAAATAGAAACTTAGCTATGATGACTAAAACTAAGACTGAATATACTTTTTTTTATTGCTCAAAGTATGATGATATAAGAGAGGTATTTGTGGAAATTTCCTTGAGTTGGATGATTATGAAAAATTTGAGTTATGTTTTGTTAAAGGAGCTTTTGTTGTGGCAGATTTTATTTGTCAAGCTTGGGAGAGAAGACAGAACAGTGTATAATTCTGAGGTATAATTCTGAGATGTAATTGAATGTACTACGTGAATACATTGTAAAACATGTTATAAACGTAAAATGGTGTGCAGGACACAGAAATAAAATTATCTATCTATACTGACAATTTCATCAACAAATAAAAACTAGACTAACATATTAGGGAGGGACTCGTGGAGAAGAGATCCAGTAGAACTAAAAGACAAGTCATTTTATGTTTGGTGGCGCTCGGGTGTTGCGCTCTGAAAATAGCAGATCTACAAGCTCACAACGCGTCGCGCTGCGACGCGTTGTGAGTTTGTAGATCGGCTATTTTCAGCATGCAACCAAGTGTAAAATCAGCCATTACAACGCCATCAAGGCACCGCCAAAATACATTTTAGTTGACTAAATCAACTGTAGATTTAGTCGACTATAATCTTATGATATTTAGTCGACAAAACTAGACAAAAACTAAAACATTTCAGATGACTAAAATATGACAAAAACTGAATTGAATTTTATTCAAAAGACTATGACTAAAACTAAATCAAAATTTGCTGTCATTTCAACACTGTCCAGTAGCCCAACTCTGTGTGACTCTTCTTCATCCCATCCTCTCCTTCAATTATCATCAAACGCAAAGTATTGCTGGTTCTTTGCGTTTTTTCTGACATAGTGCAGCGATGCAGCCGTGCATCAGACACATGTCTACAGCAGAAATCAATAAAAACAACCGTGCACTCCTCCGTATGTATGGCACCAGAGTGTCTCGTAATCTCGTAATGACAGATGCCAGTACAGTCGGTTCGCAAAAAAATTAACCGTTTTAAGCTTATACTTCGTACCTACAGTAACCCATAGCCCTGAAACCGAACCAAACCCTGACTCTCCGTACCTTCAAGCAAAAGGCGTCAGCCTTTCCATAAGTGCCGGATCATCAGTTATGCTGAGGTCCGGGGGTCGTTGCAGCCCTCAGGTGTTGCGCGGTGTACTTCCTCTTGAGTGATTGCTATGTTCTGAAAGTACACTCAGGCAACAAACACCCTACAAAACTTCTTTGACCTGCAAAAGTTTTGAAAGTGGGCAGTCGTCCGCTTGTGGATTTTTATCAATAATGAAAAAGAGATGTACATAACACATCTGTGACGTACAGACTGATGATTTAAGATGTACACTTCTATATGCTTCTCATGTCTTTTTCATTGCAACCAATGCTTTGAGGAATGGCAAAACCATCAACAAGCATGCTTGAGTGCCATGTTGCTGTGACGTTTTGTGCGTTCGGCGTGCCCGACACCCACACCCACACGAGTCTGCGTATCTCCCTCCAGGGATTCAGCTTGCACTTCATGCCTATCCCTTTCACCTTTCCCTGGAATCACCTTCCCTTCCCCATTGTTTACTTGTTGCTGTTTACCGCCATCAAATATTGATGGAGGTCACTGACGGAGCAGAGTCACCCCATCTCAATTTTTAATGTATAATATAGTGCTGCAAATGGTCGCCCCTCCACTTCAGTGCTTTGGAAGGCAAATACCTCCGTATCGGGTCCCATTGGCTCCCCAGCATTGAGTTTATAACCACCCCCCCCCCCCTCCGATCCCACCTCAGGTCCACAGAAAAGCCATACGGCGGGTTTCATATGTAGCGAACCATGCCACCAGTGAATTAGAAATACTCTGTGAAACCACTTCAAAAAATCGAAAGCGAGCCAACATATTACCCCCGCACATCCTAAGTGGCCTTTTGGAGAATGTAATAACCTTGAATAATCTCAGAGTGGTGGTGGTGGTGGGGTAGAAATATAGGGCTTCTAAAGCTCAGGAAAAAGGCTTGAACTTAAGTGTCAACGGAGCCACGAGTGAGATATTGAGTCCATCTCATCCATGTTTAATACGCACATGGATGAGGGGTCAAATCAAAGATGGGTGGGTTCAGTTTAGACGGGTCATTGAGCACCGACGACTGCGGGGAGGGGGAAGGGAGAGGGTGTTGTGCGTGCGTGCGTGCGTGCGTGCGTGTGTGCGTGCGTGCGTGCGTGTGCGTACTCATGTACATGAGTGCATTTGTGTGTAAAAAATCATGCTATGTTTTTCTCCTCTCTCTGTAATCAGTGGTGGAAAGTAAGTACATGTACTCAAGTAACATTTTGAGGTATTTGTACTTTACTTGAGTCCAATTTCCAATACTTTTACTTCTACTCCACTACATCTCAGTGGCAAATATTTTACTTTTACTCCACTACAATTATTTGAAAACTTTAGTTATTAGTCACTTTGCAGATATACATTATTACATTATAAAACATACATTAACCACTTTAGTCCTATTTTATACCTACTGTAGGCTATTTGAAAATAGCAGATCTACAAGCTCACAACGCGTCGCATCTTGTGAGCTTGTAGATCTGCTATTTTCAAACATTTCAGTACTTTTACTTTTGGTACTTTAAGTACATACTTTTGTACTTTTACTCAAGTAAATTTTGAACACCAGACTTTCACTTGTAACAGAGTACTTCTACATTGCAGTATTGATACTTTTACTTAAGTAAAACATTTGAGTACTTTTTCCACCACTGCTCTGTATCTCTTAATTGCGTATTTGGGTCAATATACGTGTTCCTCTTCATCGCTGCTTTTTTTCTCCTTAATATTCTCCTCTAACGGAGCTAATTTCTCGCTCTGTCTAATGGCGGCGTACTAGACACACAGGCATTGTAATAAATAGGTGTGGAGAGTCGCTCTGGAAAAGTGTGAAGGATCACTATCTCACCATCTCCTGCTGCCTCTCTTTCTATCTCCGTCTCTCTCTCTCTCCCTCTCTCCCTCTATCCCTCTGTCTCCCTCTCTCTCTCTCCCCCTCTCTCTCTCTGTCCTGGCAGGGCCTCGTTTATTTTCCTGCTCCTCGGTGGAGAACCTTGGGCTTCTCTTGAGGGTGTCAGTCGGCACGACGGTAACAGATGAGCATATCTGGAATGAGCTATGGGGCCAGGGCCACTCCGCCGACAGATGTGGATTCGGCATTTTAATTCCACAACACACATGGATAGATACATACGTACATACATACATACACATTGTTGCACTTTACGCTTACGCTTGGACCCTCAGGCCGTCTCAGACATATAGACAGTACATAAAGCGCAGAGCGCAAACAGACACCTAGTCCATTAACCCATTAAGACCGGGGTTATTTTTAGATTTCTTTGGCTATTCAAAAATCGCAGATATACAAGCTCATAGCGCGGAGCTTGTAGATCTGCGGTTTTTTTTTTAATCGTGAAAATGTGTGAAAAAAATTGAATAACTATTGTTTTAAAGCGAAAATGTTTTACTAAAATCTTTGCTTCTGGTGGTCCCTGGAACTAAATATTTTGAGATGGGGGTCCGTGGCCAAATACATATACATTTTGGGGGTCCTTGACATGATAAAGTTTGAAAACCACTGATAAAGAAACATACGTTATTTTTTTTCCAAAAAACTGTTAGGATTTAGAAGACATTTGTAGAATCCCCAGAAGCAAAGATTTGAGTTACAAATGTTTGCTTTAAAATATATTATATTCAAAGATTTTCTTTTTTTCCTCCAAAAAATAGCAGATTTACAAGCTCGTAGCGCGGCACTCGGTGCCGCGCTACGAGCTTGTAGATCTGCTATTTTTGAATAGCCCAAAGAAATCTTAAAATGACACACAGATGCGTTCCCGGTCTTAAAGGGTTAACCTCCACCATTGAACGTAGGCATTACCTTCTGAAAGCCACTCAATCCTTAGAAAGAGTACCAGCGGAGGAGAAGGGAGAGGGCACCGAGGGGTCTCCGGCGGTCTCCGGTGGCTCTCAGGGAGGCGGCGATCCCACATCGTCGTTCTTATTTTAGAACCCCCCACTCTAATCTATATGCAGGGGTCACATTACATGCAGGGCTGAGCCATGAAACGCTACCCCGGTGCTCATAAAATAAGAATGGGGTTAAGTGCATGCAATCACACCGGGTCTCTCGCCTGTTTTTGCCTGAAAGTGGCCCAGCGGCCTTCAGGAGTGTTTTTCAGTGATTATCCCCTCAGAGGACCCCCCCCCCCCCTCCCCTCCCCCCCGCCCCCGGACCCCCTTGGGATGTGATGTACGGAAAGGTTGGAAACGAATGGCCGGCATGTATGGCCATTTGGGACTCCTAGGTCAGGGGTCGATCGGCCCGCTCCCTCCCTAAGGGTTGCAGCATGCTTTGGTGCCGCAATGACGTTTTGCTTTCTGATTCAGATGCTGTGAGGATGATGGAGGACTGTGTGTGGCAAAGAGATGAAAATGTGTCTTCGGTTCCAGGGCCATGGCATGGTAGTAGATGACTCGAGGAGCTTAACTTAATCCATTAAGACATGAGGCCGATTTAAAAAAAATGTTTTCTAAATCCTAATGCTTAAAAAAATATATGCATTCAAAGATTTTCACAATTTTTCACCATTCTTTCAAAAATAGCAGATCTACAAGCTCATAGTGCGGCACTCGGTGCCGCGCTATGAGCTTGTATATCTGCTATTTTTGAATAGCCAAATAAATCTAAAATGACACAGATGCGTTCCCGGTCTTAATGGGTTAATCCAAGCACTGCAATTAGATATTCCTAAGAGCTTGTATCATCATCATAAAAAGCACTTAAAATGTAAATGTATAAAGAAACCACACAAGTTGGGGTAGAAAGCAGAAACGAGTATGACGTTGGGTGAAATTTCCCCTGTAAGACTTGTTGGGTAAGTAGTGAGTAGTTAAGTAGTTTTGTAGTACAAAAAAAAAGAAATAAGAATTGGCACTGGCACAATTTAAACAATGTTGCCTGGCAAGAAGGCTGGGTTTCAAACTGAAGAAGAAATGTCCGGCGTTCAAAGATGTGAGGTCCCGAGTTGAGAAATAAACAGAAGCTTGCATTGGAAGTTGACAAGAAAATGAAGAAAAGAGCAACTGAAATAGTTAGGCACACCCCCCATCTCTGCCATTTCTCATGAGAAAATAGAATGGCGGGAGGGGGGGAGGACGACAAAACTTCTATTTCTATCTCTTGGACCAGCCAAAGGCACATCAACTATTTTCTCTCCCTTCTCCCCATCGTCCCTGAATGCAATCATTTCGGAATTGATTTTCATGGCTCAGAGAGAAATAATGGGAATTCTTTCTAATGTAGAAAATGTATGTGTTCCTTTTGGTTAGCCAGGATAGACCATATTTCAAGCTTGTCAGTTATGAGAGCAAAAATATCTCTCATCTTTTTGTTCGACTTTTTTTTCCTCTTTTCTTCGTTTCCTTGCCCTCCTACCCCTCACCGTCTTAAATGACAACTCATCATCTCTAGAAATCAATCATATAATTCTATACTCCTTTGGCTTCCCCGAAACGACTGAGGAAGTTTGGCGGCTCTTTTTAGAGCTCCCCAAGTTCACATTTTTGTCTTAATGTTTTGAGGGGATGATGAAAAGGCACACAGAACCTGCAAATCATTCTTCATTTTGAGGAGGGGAAGGGGGGGTTGGTTGGGGGGGAAGGTGGGGGGGGGGGCAATTGCCTTAACATGCCCCAGTTAGCACTCACTTACCCAGCACATTCGCATTCATCACCCCGCTCACATTACTCTCACATCTCACACGGATGTGTGTGGAGGAGTTGGGAGGTGAAATCTCCATGTCTGTCGGTGGTGGTGGACCCTCCTCCGTCCACCCCAATTTGAGAAGTGCACGTTCAACGTACCCGTGCTCCATTCTCCGGCAATTGCACTCCCAACGCCAACTATCCACCCACCCTCACCACCACCCACCCCAATTCGGCCACTAACAGCTCACAAAGGCAGGCAATCCGAAAGCTAGCAGCAGCCCCTCTCTCTCTCTCTCTCCCCTGGATGAGCCCAAATCCATTTACCTAGGGCTTATCCATCAGCAGCTGTCGAGTGCGTAACACACTGCCCAGGTGCCATTACTGTACCATTACACACCAGATTCCCCCAGTTTATTACCACTATAGTAGCGTGTCAGCTATTATTAACCCTTTAAGACCGGGAACGTGTCTGTGTAATTTTGTTTTATTTGAGCTAAAAAAGCATTATTTTACACTTTGGGCTATTCAAAAATAGCAGATATACAAGCTTGTAGCTGTATATGCCGCGCTACGAGCTTGTAGATCTGCTATTTTTGAAAAATCGTGAAAATGTGTGCAAATCTTTGAATATATATATTCTTTTAAAGCGAACTTTTTAAACTAAATTCTTTGCTTCTGGGGGGGGTCCCTGGAACTACATATTTTGGGATCGGGGTCGGCGGCCAAATACATATAATTTTGGGGGTCCTTGACTTGAAAAAGTTTTAGCACCACTGATATAGAAACATACGTTTTTTTTTAAAACTGTTAGGATTTAGAAGATATTTTGTAGAATCGGAACATCAGGTCTTAATGGGTTAATGATATCTCAACCCCTGCCGATGAAGGAGACTATTGATTGACAGAGGGGGGGGGGGCGGTTGGGGATTGCCCAGACATAGGTTTTTTTTTCTTTTTGTTGTTGTTGTTGTCAGCAGCAACACTTCAAACCAGGACATGTGTGCCGTATATAAGTTATACAGTTGCTGTTGCTTTTTTTTAACCCATTAAGACCTGAAGCCGATTCTATAAATGTCTTCTAAATCCCAACAGTATTCTGAAAAAGATTATGTTTCTATATCGGTGGTTCTCAAACTTTTTCATGTCAAGGACCCCCAAAATGATATGTATTTGGCCGCCGACCTCCCATCACTAAATAATTTGTTCCAGGGACCCCCCAGGAAGCAAAGAGTTGAGTTAAAAATGTTCGCTTTAAAACAATGTATATTCAAAGATTTGCACACATTTTCACGATTGAGCTTGTAGATCTGATATTTTTGAATAGCCAAAGTGTAAAATAATGCTTTTTTTAGCTCAAATCAAAAAGTGACACAGATGCGTTCCAGGTCTTAATGGGTCAAGAGATTTACCAGTGCACTTTAGGTCACTGATCTTCTGACATGATGTTCTTTGCATTTCAGAGCAATGAGAGATTGGAATGCAAGGGAAATAATGTCCCATAATGTGGCCTTGTTCGTGGTTAATTTGATCATAATTGACTATAAAATAGAATGATTACATTCAGCAGAGCGCATATACCTCACCTCACATACCAACATGACATTGTCAAGATACTGTACCCCATTTATAATTTGAGGGAATGTCACTTTGACGTTGAATCACTTGTGACGATTGTGAACTTGTCCTTTGACCTTTTCAACCCACTTAATTTGATCTTTGGGTCAGCCTACTGATCACCACCAAGTTTCATGATAGTCCGTCCATCTGTTCTCAGATTATAGTATGATGCCAACAGACAGACCTTGATTATGACCTTGTTAAACCCTTTCGATCCAAAAATGTATCATCCCCTTTGGGACAGATTACTGATCATTCCCACCAAGTTTCACAAAAGTCTGTCCATCTGTTTTCAAGTTATTTACCTGACAAACAGACAGAATGGGCCATTCTGTACAACATGGCTTACCAAGTGGCAAAACCTGTCATGTTTTTAACCAGTGACCTGTTTGTTCAGACACTCTTTTTGGTCCTCTTGAAGATGGCTACAGTGTGTTGGCTGTCTTGATTATGGCCAATCTGAACCCTGTGACACAAAAATAAACAAAAACAACCACAAAAGGAAAAAAGAAATGTATCAGTGCCAGACATGATGTGAACGGTGGGGGAAATACATTGCAACTCATCAGTAGTCTTTTCATCAGTGTCTTACTGTACTTTGTTAAATTACAATTAAATGATATATAAGAACCAATCTGCGAGTGGCCACTCCTGAATTCTGATGGGAAAAAAGGTCTACTGTCTGCAGCCCTCATGTTGACCAACAGAATATCAGTACTTAACCACAGAGAGATAGAGAATGGGAGCTCAGAAACACCAAAAGCATTGTTTAATTTTTTACCCTTTCTCACACACACACACACACACACACACACACACACACACACACACACACACACACACACACACACACACACACACACACACACACACACACATACACACACACACACACACACACACAAACTTTTTCATGTCAAGGACCCCCAAAATGATATGTATTTGGCTGCGGACACCCCATCTCAAAATATTTTGTTCCAGGGACCCCCAGAAGCAAAGATTTGAGTTACAAATGTTCGCTTTAAAAGAATATATATTCAAAGACTTACACCAATTTTCTAAATGTATCAAAAATAGCAGATCTACAAGCTCATAGCGCGGCACTCGGTGCCGCGCTATGAGCTTGTAGATCTGCTATTTTTGAATAGCCAAAGTGCAAAATAATACTTTTTTAGCTCAAATCAAGAAGTGACACTGATGCGTTCCAGGTCTTAAAGGTTTTAAGGGTTTTAAAGTTTTTTTTTAAAGGTTAAGACCCCCCCCCCCTCCCCAAAAAAATCGCACTTTGATAGAAAAAGGAGGCGGTTATAAAAGTTGTGAAAGAAGGGTACAAAACAATGTACCAATAGGCAGCCAATCAGGTTTGTCAAAAAGTACGGAAGAGAGAACAAGATGTCGTTGCTTGTTCCCCTTTCCCCTATTTACCGGAGAAGGGGGATCAAAAGGTAGTATATGGGGCACATAGCCTGCCAAGGTTATTTCCTACAGCGTTTTGCTGTCTTATCAAACTGAGTGAAAACCTGTTGGTTCTGTCTGAGAGCTCTCAGCCAAGCACTAGGCTTATGAATGTTGGCAGTTGTGATTGTTGGCCTGTTGAGAGGTCATCTTGTTGCAGAGGGGAACATTGAAGCCTCAAATGGATCACACCAGCCTCCAGTCCCTTTTCTCGTTGCCAACAACCGCTGAAATTTGGGAAAAACACAGACACATTGGCTGCTGTGATGACATAACACCACAATAGCCTATTTTGAAGTGTCCTATTACAAGGCTTTTCTGAATGGCACGATATCGATTTATTCCCAAACCACCCGGTTGATCGAACAGCCCACATTAGTCTTATAAAGCTGTGGTTCTCAAACTTTTTCATGTCAAGGACCCCCAGATTGACACTTGTTAGCCCGCGGACCCCCATTTGAAAAGATATGCCAGGGACCCCCCATAAGAGATTTTTTTTTTTACGGCTCTATAGCAGTGCTTTTCAACCATTTTAATTTCAAGGACCCCCAGTTTGACATGCATTAGGCTACGGACCCCCATTTAATGGCATTTCTATCTCTTGGACCCCAATTTATATTGTAAAATCTATGTTAATGTAACTCTGAGAGTGTACAAATGGAACCAAATGGACCCGTTCCATTTGTACACTCTCAGAGTTACAGACCCCTAAGGGTCAATTTGGTTCCTAATCTATCATTTAGCTGGGGACCCCCTGAAACTCCCTCAAGGACCCCTCGGGGTCCCCGAACCCCACTTTGAGAACTAATGTTATAAAGAAGAAAGGGAAAAAAAGAAAGAAAGAAACTAGGAAATTATGTGGATCTTGGGATCCAAATGACGTATAGCTCCAATGTGGATCTTGGACTTCATGTGTGACCAGTGGTGTAAAGTAACTAAGTACATTTACTTAAATACTGTACTTAAGTACAATGTTGAGGTATTTGTACTTTACTTGAGTATTTCCAATTTTCAATACTTTTACTTCTACTCCACTACATCTCAGAGGCAAATATTGTACTTTTACTCCATTACAATGATATGAAGACTTGAGTTACTAGTTACTTTGCAGATAAATGATTACATTATAAAACATACACTAACCACTTTAGTCCTATTTTATACACAGGCTATTTGAAAATAGCCGATCTGCAAGCTCACAACGCGTCGCATCGCATTTTGATTCCAATACTTTTGTACCTTTACTCAAGTACTGTTACAAGTACTTTTACTTGTAACAGAGTACTTCTACATTGCAGTATTGATACCTTAACTTAAGTAAAACATTTGAGTACTTTTTCCACCACTGTGCGTGACCAGTCTATGTCTGTGACATGAGTCATCTATGACGCCAGTCGTCTTATGACTTATGACTCAAATGTTTGAGCAAGGTTTCAGCTTGATAACAGCCCCATTGACAGTGTTGCCAGATTCTGTGAGAAACAAGTAACCAGGTCTAGGAAAACAAGCCCAAAAGAAGTGACTATGGGCCACATGAGCACTTTAAACCTACACATCAGCTATTTGAAAATAGCAGATCTACAAGCTCACAACGCGTGAGCTTGTAGATCTGCTATTTTCAAATGAAATCTTGGGGGAAAATTATAATAAGCAGACCTGGCAACACTGCCCATTGACTTCCATTATAAAATTAAAGTTGAGATATTTCAAAAAGTATGAAACGGCTTACTGGCAGTGTGCATACAGAGTTTGGCACTGATCGGTCCAGCTGTTTGCAAGATTAACTCCAGGGAGAGAGAGAACGCGCGAGAGAGAGAGAGAGAGAGAGAGAGACGTGCACGCCACGCACGCACACACACACACACACATATCCTGTCATAGACGGATAGCCCTCTTGCAGAGCCATGCTGTAAAAAAACATCTATTGTCTTGTTTTTTTTCTTGAACAAATCGAATGAGATTACATTGTAAAAGTTTACCATCGACACACAGCCCACAACAGATGAGAGAGAGAGAGAAAGAAAAGTCTCTTGATATACGTTTTTGAGAAAGAATGTGGCACGCTGAGTGGCACAGTGGGCTTTGGTGGATGGCGGCGCTGGTGAACGTTAATCTCAGATACCAGACTTGCTTTCTCAGGGCGGAGCGAGATTGGAGGGCCGGTCACGCGAGAGACTAGGCAAACAATGAACGTCACCACTGGGTGCATTGCTGCAGTCCCCTCCACAATTATGGAACGGCAAGGTCGATGTAATTTTACATTTAGCTGATAGATCCAAAAGTTGTGGAACAAAGTTTTAAGGGCTGATCACGAGACCAAGAATATCCTCTTCCAAAAGTGATGGAAAGGCCAACGTGTTGTGAGAAAGAAGGGATCTGCTCATGATCTAAAACATAGGAGCTCATCTGTGAAGCACAGTGGAGGAAGTGTCATGGCTTGGGGCTTGCATGGCTGCTTCATGGAGAAGGCTCACTAATCTGTATTGATGATGTAACTCATGAAGGTAGCAGCAGGATGTATTGAAAAGTGTAGAAAAACATTATGATGCCAACTTAAAGGACCACTTCGCCCATTTTCAACCTATTTTCATATCATTTGTAATTACTAATGCTAATTGTAATACCATTGCTGTCTACTCGCTCTGTGTCTCAGAGGAGGGTGAGCATTTCAGAAACCTGCCTACCAGTGACATCATATGTAGCAAGGTTTGATAAATTCATACAAGATTTCCAACTTATTTATTATTATTTTTCAGTAATGCATGAACAATTTCTTCCATTTCAGCATGCTAACTCTCCAGGAAGAGAGAGGCTGTAGTTTCTATTAGCTTGGAATCCTCATCGATTATGTAATTCACTGGTCAGCAGGTTAGGCAGCAACCAATTAGACACAGAGGGAGGAGACGGAAATGGTGCCTTCTTATAATGAGCATTAGTAAGGACCAATTACTGGTACAGGAAGATAAAGTTGAAAATGGTGAAGTGCTCCTTTAACGATAAATGCCTCCAATTGGGAGGAACTTTATCATGCAGCAAGACATTGACCCAAAACACACTGCAGACACAACAAAGGCACAAGTGGAAGGCTAGACTGGCAAATTCAAGCACCAGACCGTAACCCAAATGGGCATTAATTTCAACTCCTGAAAAAAGAGATTGAAGGGAAACACCCACAAAACAAACAATTACAAAGAGGCAGCAGTAAAAGCCTGGAAAAAAGCACCACAAAAGAAGAACGCAACAGTTGTGTGATGTCAGTGGGTCACAGGCTTCATGTAGTTATTCCAAGCGAGGGATATGGTACAAAATATTAAGTGTTTGCTTTCATTTACTTTAATACAAAAAATACCAGCAAATAAAAGCTGTAATTCTGAACTCTCGTCTTAATCTTTGTATCTCAACCCCTGATGTATTCAGTGTTATTGCAAGAGCAAATAAAGGACTTTCGTCTTTCGTCCTCTGCACGCGAGTACGCCGGCAGGCCTTAACCAAATTTCTAATTAGAATCAATTATTCATTTAGGAATGATGCTGACTAATTGCGGATGTAAAAAGAACACCAGTTGTGTCTTGAGTTTGAAAAATAACTCTCTTGTAGTTTTCAGAGGAGTCCCTGAGGATTTTGCCTGTCTGGCATCAAACATTTCCCAACAGTGCTTTTAAATTGCTCCTTGTGTTTTGGTGCTTTGCCCAAGCAAGTGGTGCTTGATAATTATTCTGACTTCATTTGAATTGAATATGAGCTTTTATGCTCATCAGCTTAATCCCAAGCCTACACATTGCTCCTTGAAACTAGAACAGGTGTTTTAGTTAATAGGCTGTCAGTCAGAAGCTGACTGTTTATTTGCCGACTGCTCCCTGTTTAGCGACACTATACTCATCGGGGTTATGATAATCTTGCTAGTATTAGAGATACTTGTAGATCAACCTGTGTTGTAAACAGGTGATGGTAAAATAAGTACCTGGTCCTACATGTAACTCAAAGTCATAGTACTACATCATAAAATGTCTTCAAATAAAATGCCTACATTGAAATTACTACATTGAATATGAAAGACCTTGTCATTAGATCAGGTACAGAAATATGGTTTTGTTTAAGCATTTCTTGGTGGATTATCAATATTTGTCATTGTCTAAGGAGCCGAGGGCTTAAGATATGCCTGTACCTGTATGTACAGTATGGTGTGTGGTTGTCCAGTACCGCCGATCCGACTGCTATGCCCATATATGGGCATGCCCATATAGAATCAGAATAATCCTTATTGTCACATCATCACAGGTTTAAAGAAGTGGGTGCAATTTTTTTTGTTTGTTTGTGAAAGCTCCATCGTTTTAGTTGTTTTCATGAACAGAAAAATAAAAATAAGAGAGGGGGGGGGAGAGAGTAAGGAGAGAGAGAAAGAAAAGGTTAGTCATGGTGCATACTGTATTTGGGACCGACCGATCGGTTGGTCGGATCAGCGGAATCCGCGGATCTCACACAAATATTGATAAATAAATATGATGTCATAGACTGGCCTAGACTCCATATTTGGGCATGAAAGGACACAGACAGACAGATACAGAAATAGCCATATATGGGCATAAAAGGGAGACAGACAGACAGACGGGTACAACTGGTATTGTATAACTTGGTGGGGCATGCATTTCCAACTTTATATATATATGTATGTATGTATGTATGTATGTATGTATGTATGTATATATGTATATATGTATATATAATTAAGTATATATAAATTCATTCAATTCAAGTACATACCCACGGAAGTAGGAAGCAGGGACATGGTGTGTCTCTCCATTGGCAAAACAGATGGCTCAAGGTGTTGGGGAGTGACACTCTGTCATAGGGATAGTGGAGGGTGTGTGTGGGGTGGCTGCCACTTCATCATCCCCCCCCCTCCCCCCCCCCCCCCCCCTCCCTGACGAAGGCACTGGCGCGTATAGGGGGAATGGGGGACAGGACTCTGTGGACCACAGCCATTACTTTGTAGCTAATGAGGAAAGAGGTGGGTGATCTCCCCATGGCATGTGTGTGTATATATATATATATATATGTGTATGTGTGTGTGTGTGTGTCTGCGAGAGAGATGGTAATTTTTGCAGATGATCATCGTGGTGACGTGCGCTCTGTGTGTGCTAAGGTAATGACACTGTGAGAGAGCATTGCCGTAGGTGTTACCGGTGCCCTCTTTACGTCACGGCACGCAGGAAGTGAGTGCTTTTTTGAGGGAAACGTATAACGGCAGCCAAGCTGTGTGTGTGCGTGTGTGTGTGTGTCCTCTTGCCGGGATGAACCCCTGCTTCAATGTCGTCATTCTCAGGGGTGACGGATTTAACTCGGAACATTGTCCTCTGCTGATTAATTGAATCTGGGCAGCGCCGTGCATACTGTATATACAGTAACACCGTGTGTCAGTACGCCTAGAGTTATGCCGTGTGCGAATGTGTGTGTGTGTGTGTGTGTGTGTATTGTACGTGTGTGTGTGTGCCTGTGTGCGTCAAACAGCTCTATTTGAGGTGGCAGGCACAGGTGCTCTAGCGGCATGGCGGGGCTTCAGCAGGTTATTTGGCCAACAGATGGAGGGGAAGGCGGTGCAGGCTGTGGGGGGATGGGGGGGGGGGGGGTTGGGGCAGTATACAGGGTGGGGTGGTATTTTATGGAGAGAGAGGGAGGGGGAATGGTCGAAACTGGGTGGGGTGGCTGCCAAGAGTGTCGACTCTCACCGTCTCAGTGCTGGTACTGTAAAATCAGTAAATAAAAACGATGAGTTTTAATGTATCCCTGAGAGTGTAAAAAAAACGGAGCTGGTTTTACAGTGTACAACGCAGGCCGCAGCACTGTGGCACGCAATGCTCAGTCCGCGTCACTTAGCCTCCGGGCTCTGCATGCTCTGTGCCTGTCAAACCTGGGGGGAAATAAAGGTGCGAAAGGTGAAGTATTTATAGAAAAACTAAAGAGTAGCTCTTGATTAACACAAAACGATGTGCATCTCCTTTTGAGGTGGTTTAATTGTCTTAAACTAGATTAAGCCATTAAGACCTGGGACCTGTCATTTTTTTTATTTGAGCTAAAAAGCATTATTTTACACTTTGGCTATTCAAAAATAGCAGATACGAGCTTGTAGATCTGCTATTTTTGGAAAATCGTGAAAATGTGTGCAAATCTTTCAATATATATTGTTTTAAAGACAATACATTTGTAACTCAAATCTTTGCTTCTGGGGGTTCCCTGGAACAAAACATTTTGAGATGGGGGTCCGCGGCCAAATATCATTTTGGGGGTCCTTGACATGAAAAAGTTTGAGAACCACTGATATAGAAACATACGTTTTTCAGAATACTGTTGGGATGGGATATAGAACATTTGTAGAATCGTCTTTTGGTCTTAATGCGTTAATCAAATCTATTAGTCAAATATCCAAAAACGTAAAAGTTTGACCCAAGTAGTTATCCAGGAAAATGTCTAAAGAAACCACGTTATGTTTAGGAAATTGCAAGTTCTGCTATCAATGTCACACATTCATTTGATATTATACATTATGAAATATGATGATTAGAGAGTAATATATTATTTAATGTTATTTTATATGGGCAGATATGAAATCAAACCAGGCATTGAAGAAAGTTGAAACATGGCTACAAAAAGACAATATTTTCCAGGCTTTGTACTGGGTATTATAGCATGAAAAGATTCACATTTACTGTAGATTTTCTGCATTAGCAGCACCTCATACATATTGCCCCTAATCCTGTGGATGGTAATTAATCACAACTTGGCTGAATGTGTACCAATGACGGCTACGCGAGTTACAAAAAACCCAAGATGTGACGGAGACCTGACTTCAAACCAAAATAGAAAATATGACCATTAATATTAATGGGGAAAATGGAGGAGAAATTGAAGGTGGGAAAAACAGGGGCATTGGAGGTTGGGCAAATCTGTGCTTATTGAGTTTAATACTATGGCCCCTCTGTAGGGCTCATACTTTTCATTAATCCGCGCCGCATGAATACTAATAGCCCCGTTGGCTTAATGGCCCTGCCCAAATCCCCCATATTTGATTTCCACTTTTCAAAGTGACCTTTTCCCCAATGCTAATGGGCTCACCTGTGCTACATCATGTTGTATAGCGTGAGAAGAGAAGACATCCACGGCCGCCGCTAGCCTGACAATCAAGTCATAAGGCTGACAGATGGAGAGACAGGCAGGGAGGGACGTGCACATCCCGCGCATGCACACAAACACTACAGAGCTGACAGTCACTGAGTACTCCACCCTTTCATCTCATTTAGCAGTACGTTATGAAAAGCCAAGTAGCAAGCCAAGCTGTAATGACCTGCTACATCCCATTTCTGGCTGGGCTCGCCAAGGGATGCCATTGGATAGCCCTTAGTGCCTTAGTTTAAAATAATCACCTTGTCAGAGAGGGTTTCACTTTCAGTTCATTTCAACTGTGCCAGTCAGTCCATTCAATGGATTTCTGAGGGAGAGAATGCTGTTCAGAGGCACGTGGCAAATGCCAGTGGCTTCATACAAATCCTGCTGCAAAACTGACAATCCCGAATTGGTCCTCAGCCCCCCTTGGGCTTGCAATATCCAAGGTAGAAGGGCAAACACAGTGTATATTGACTCAGTCATCGCTTCGTTTCATCCAAAGACACCAAAGACAGTGGCTGTGTTTTGTTGTTGAATCAAGATTGAGTGTGGAAAGAAGAAGAAAAAGGAATTGGAAAGTCACTATGATTTCAATTGCCTGCATTTTCTGTCTTTCTATTACAGCGGTTCATATTCATACCATGCGTTATTTCTTGATGCGTTTGTGTTTGCTACTGACAGAGCGCTGTTTTTGCATATTGAATCAGTTAATTTGTTTGTGTGGCATGTAGACAAACGCGCAACGCCTTACAAGGTTATGTGCAAACAAGCCCTAGCTGTGCTTTGCAATGCTAATCAGGTCTTCCCTTCCCCGGCTTTTAGTATGACTCAATGTTGGCTCATTCTCAGACTGTACGTGGTGTGAGCGCATTGGACTTTTGACCGACAGTAGCCTATAATTGATGGAGAATCTCTTTTGAGTCGTCTGTCAATACAGGGATCATTTTGTCAGTTTTAGATTTTTGGGCTGCACATTAACAAGCATTACGTTTCACAACGGTTCATCAAATCTATCTATACTATAATTTACGGAATGTGTGTGTGTGTGTGTGTGTGTGTGTGTGTGTGTGTGTGTGTGCGCGTGTGTGTGTGTGTCTGTCACACAGAGATGCCTAGTGATATTAATTCATCATTATAGCACAGTTAGTTACAACCTTGATCAATCGTGTCAATATTAGGGCTGACGGAAATATTTTAAAACAGTTATAACTGCATGAGTTCGATGGGATTCCAACGGCAAAGTCAATATTAGAATATTTTGTATTTTTTAATAAAGAAAAAATATACATATTTCCATTTTTCTCACCCCTTGTCTCATCTAACTGTGATGAGACGAGACCTGGCGCCTGGCCATGCAACTAAGTATAACTCAGGCTTTAGAGTCATAGTAATATATACAGTATCTGTGTGTGTGTGTGTGTGTGTGTGTGTGTGTGTGTGTGTGTGTGTGTGTGCGTGCGTGTGCGTGCGAAACAGTGGCTTGTGCTTGTGCCGGTGTACCTCATGTACTGACACACAGTCATTTAAGTGACCATCAGCCTTCACTAAAGTCCATTTGGTCAGAGCTCTCTGGACAAACATCCATCAGAGTGGCTCCGGGGCCTCTTCCTCTGGGCCGTCACCCCACAGCACCCGCCACACACAGCTGATCTGTCCAATCTTTATCTGGACCTCTTTGGTCCCCTTGTCTCCTTCCATCTGGGTGTTCCTGTGAAGAGGTTATTCCAATCCACCCCCCCCCCCCCCCCCCCAACCCACGTTAACCCTTTAAGACCTGGAACGCATCTGTGTCATTTTTAGATTTCTTTGGCTATTTTCGAAAATCATGAATTTTTTTTTTTGCAAATCTTTGAATATATATATTTTTTAAAGCGAACATTTTTAACTCAAATCTTTGCTTCTGGGGGGTCCCCGGAAGAGCATATTTTGAGATGGGGGTCCGCGGCCAAATACAATATAATTTTGGGGGTCCTTGACATGAAAAAGGTTTGAGAACCACTGATATTATAGCAACATAGTTTTTTTTTCCTCAAAAGAACTGTTAGGATTTAGAAGACATTTGTAGAATCCCCCAGAAGCAAAGATTTGAACAAATGTTCACTTTTTTTTTTTCAAAAATAGCAGATCTACAAGCTCATAGCGCGGCACTCGGTGCCGCGCTATGAGCTTGTATATCTGCTATTTTTGAATAGCCCAAAAACATCTTAAAATGACACACGGATGCGTTCCCGGTCTTAAAGGGTTAATACCCCACCCCCTCTGACCCGTCACTTGTCAACCGTCCGTCTGTCTGTGGACAATCTCATCTGGGCCACATCGCGGCTTTATGTCTTTGGGTTTATTTTCCGTTTCTTTCTGTGTGTGAGGGTCAAGTCTACTAGACAGAGAAGTCATGGCACTTAACCCAGTAAGACCCAGTGGTGTAAAGTAACTATAAGTACATTTACTCAAGTACTGTACTTAAGTACAATTTTGAGGTATTTGTACTTTACTTGAGTATTTCCAATTTCCAATACTTTGACTTTTACTCCACTACATCTCAGAGGCAAATATTGTACTTTTACTCCACTACACTTATTTGAAAACTTTAGCTACTAGTTACTTTGCAGATATAAATTGTGATATTATGAAACGTACATTAACCACTTTAGCCCTAATTTATACATAGGCTATTTGAAAATAGCAGATCTACAACTACTTGTAGATCTGCTATTTTCAAACACTTTAGTACTTTTACTTTTGGTACTTTAAGTACATTTTAATGCCAATACTTTTGTACTTTTACTCAAGTAAATTTTGAATTCTGGACTTACTAACAAAGTAATTCTACATTGCAGTATTGATACTTTTACTTAAGTAAAACATTTGAGTACTTTTTCCACCACTGGTAAGACCTGAGGCCTAACATTTTTCGGATAAACGTATATTTCTATATAAGTGGTGCTCAAACTTTTTCATGTCAAGGACCCCCAAAACTATATGTATTTGGCCGCCGAACCCCATCTAAAAAAAATGTTGTTCCAGGGACCCCCAGAAGCAAACATTTGAGTTAAAAACATTTGCTTTAAAAATATATATATTCAAAGATTTGCACACATTTTCAAAAATGGCAGATCTACAAGCACAGCTATGAGCTTGTATATCTGCAATTTTTTTGAATAGCCAAAGAAATCTAAAAATGACACGCTTTCCCGGATTGAATGGGTTAACTAACCGTGAACGACACAAACGAGGGGACAGTGGCTTTTAAGGCTCGTGTTCTTTTTGCAGCGCTCAGAACATTCATGTTGTTTTTTTTGGTTGACTCACACAATTGGGGGGGAAAAAACAAAGAAAGAAAAGCACTGGCTTCTTGTAGTTTGATGTGATAAATATATCTATGTCAAGTATTACAACAATTAAAGGGACTACACCATGAATTTTTACTTTTTTTCTTTTTTGTGTGTTTTTGGTCTCCCCTACCTCTCTTCTATCCCAAAAAATACCCCAGTTTGAACACTCAGGCTTTCACAGTATATCTGCCGTTTTTCAGTTCCAACCAAAAAAAAAAAAACAGAACCAGGAGATAACATGCATACAAACTGGCTCAATAGCGCCCCGTGCCAAACAGGACAATGTGGTATTGCAGGTGAAAGTGCTTTATAAGCCAGAGAGAAGTTAGTTGGAATGAGTATATCTGAGGCTTGATTTAGGCTCAAACCTTTTGAAAAACGTTTCAGGGACATAAACAATATGATATTAAATATTATTTTAATTTTTTTAATTCATAGTGTAGATCATTTAAGCAATAATAATACACAAGAGGGAGTACTGTACTGTGACTGTGAGATACCGGTGCTGGTTGTGCTGCAGTCGTCAGCATGAGGCAGTGTGCCGTAGATCAGTACAAACACACCGGTGCCAATACCTCATGGTATAGCTTAGCACAACCTCGATTATCCCACAATTTCATTATCAATATTTATGATTGGATGTCAAGACAATGATGACACAAGTTTATTATGAAAGTTTATTCCACGAAGAAAAATAGTCCCTTCATTCCGTTCCTTTTTATAGCGCGTCCATAAATAATGCAGATTCATACTTTTATAGGAAATGTGGTCCGAGTGCTATTATCTGGGTATTGACTAAGGGCTGACCTTCGAAGGGTTTTTTTTTTTGGACGTCAAAGCTTCTGGAGCAATACTTCCAATTAATTTGAACTTTCGACAAGGAGGGGAGGGGGGTTAGTAATGAGTAGGGGAATTAATAATGAGTCGTGGAGCTCGAGTTACGCTGCTCACGTGGGCCTGCGTTGGTGATCTAACCTGTTAACATAGCTGCCCAAATTAAATTGCATTAAAGGTGAAGACCACTCATTTTCAACATTGTCATTTTCAACTATGTCTTTAATACACCTTAGAGCTGTTGTGTGGAAATAAGAAAAAACGTCCCCGTCCCCCCTCTATGTTACCTAGAACTGGATAATTGATTGAGGTCATGTGATCAGTGACATATGCAGGGTGTACTTTTGGCTGAGGGGGCGGAGCCAAAAGTACACCCTGCGTATGTCACTGATCACATGACCTCAATCAATTATCCTTTTCTAGGTAACACAGAAGGGGGGGGGGGACTTTTTTCTTATTTCCACACAACAGCTCTAAGGTGTATTAAAGACATAGTTCAATGTTGAAAATGAGTGGTCTTCCCCTTTAAGACTATAAAGGAAGAAAAAAAATTATACAGAGATGACGTATGATTATTCATTATGAGAATAGAATACACTTTTAAGCGAGCTGCGTTATGCCACTGCCATAAAAGGTTAGTTGGTTATGTTTCACGTCAGTCGTGAATATGTGAATGTGTTGGATTTACGTTGCTCAGTCAGCCGTAAAGCTGACTGACACACCGTTTGATTCTAAAGCCTGTGTGGATATTATAGTCTTTTACATTATGCTCACAACGTGTTACGAGCTTGTAGATCTGCTATTTGCGATATCCAACATCGGCACGCAATTGAGCATAACCCTGACCCCTAACACCTAACAAACCTCTAATTCTAACCCCAACCCCAACCTTTTCCCTAATTGTAAGCCTAAACGATAAAATGATACTCAGGAAAATTGTCCTCTCAATCAGGGTTGCCAGATCTGCTTATTATAATTTCCCCGTAATATTTTATTTGAAAATAGCAGATCTACAAGCTCACAACAACGCGTTGTGAGCTTGTAGATCTGCTATTTTCAAATAGCTGATGTATATGTTAAAGTGCTCATGTTGCCCATAGTCGCTTCTTTTGGGCTGGTTTTCCTAGACCTGGTTGCTTGTTTCTCTCACAGAACCTGGCAACACTGCTCACAATCACATTGCTTATTTCTCAATCTAGACCTAGGTACTACGTCGATCTGATTGATATTGCTGAGTCATAGTGTCGGGGGCTTTGCCAGAGTACCCGTTGTACCCGTCTGCCTGTGTCCCTTTTATGGCCATACTGTATATGGAGGTCCCTGACTTCATCAGTATCTGCCCATATATGGGCATATCGGTTGGATCGGCGGTTCTGTACAACTGGATAACCATATATACCTATAAATGGACATATCGGTCGGATGATCGCTGGTTCTGCATATCCGACACAACTCGATGGCGGGCACCGCACTCCCTCGAGTCCATGCCGATGTGCGCGGCGACTTTGCAGTAGGTCGGTCCCAATATATATGCACATGACCATATAAGGGCATAGCGGTCCGATCTGTGGCTCTGGACAACCGGATCTCCATATGCCTACATATGGGCGTATGGGGTTTGTTTATGTCTGAGTCATATAATGACGTGCCGGTGGTCCGCCCCACCTACCCTCCCATTAGGCAATTTGAATATAGGATACTGTACTGTACTTGTGGGGGCATTTGGCCCTCATATGTATTAAGTAGTAATACAAGCACACACACACACGGGTTAAGTAGTAATAGGGTTGTAGTAATACACACACACACACTCTCTCTCTCTCTCTCTCTCTCTCTCTCTCGCTCCTCAGATGCACGATCATTCTCTTGCTTTCCACCCTTTGTCAATTTTGCCGTCCCTTACGCTTAGCCCTGAGGGCAGAAGTACTTTAATGGTTGTCACTATTTTTAAAGGCAACATATTTCCCCTTGACTTTTTTTTTCTCATTCCAGCCGCTTCTCTACAACAACATCTGTCAAGTTTTGAAGGAAGATTTTACAGTTTTTAAGTTACCAGGACATGCACATTATTAATTTTAAAAGTGCCAATTTAGCCATCTTGGCTAGTTGTTCCATGACAGCTAATGACAGTAATGACAGCTACAAAAGACATAAAATACATTAAAACAGGAACAGCTATACTGTTCACCATGCACACTTCATAAGAACATATAAAACACTTTAAAACAATGACCGCAATGCATAAAACAAAGCATGCTTCCGGTTATTTGAATAAGTTACAGAGTCGTTATGCTGAAATCATCAGAAACAGTCTTAAAAATATACAAAATGTTTTATTAGCCAGACAGTCTTATGTGAGTGAGCACAATAGATCGAATTGATAGAGGAATATAAGCTATCATCAATGTTCATCCTTCCCTACTACAATACCTGTTCCTTATCCCTTGATCTCTTTAGTCGAGGGTCCCTAGAGTCTGCCTGGATGGCTTGGGAACTGCTCTAGGAACCGTTCCACCACCAGGAACAGGCTGTTCCACCTGGTCTCCACACATCCAGGATGACCCCATGGTTAGGAGGTTCCAGGGAGGGGGAGAGAGAGACATACAAGAGACAGCGAGAGAGAGAGAGGATAATGTATTACGTTTGTTTTTCCTTTAGTCTATTTTGATTTCATATACTTAATGAGAATCTGCTGTTTCCCTTTTAGGACCGTTTTAGCCATTGTAGAAGATAAGGAGATACAATTGTTCACCACACACCCAAATTATCTACAATTATTAAGCCAGCAATTAATCGCTTTACAAAAATAAAAATGATATTTTTTGGCTTTTATTCCTTTATTGATAGGACAGCTAGGCTGACAGGAAATGGGGAGAGAGATGGGAGGAGACACGCAGCAAAGGCCGTCGGGATCGGGAGTCGAACCCGCGACACGCTGCCTGTCAGGCTGGATTATCACACTAGGTGCCCAGACGGTTACGCCAACCGTCCGGGCCAATTCATCGCTTTTAAGGGATTTTTGAAACTTGGCCCCATTTGCTAGATACCAATTATGATGAACTAACCATGTTAAAGTGGTTTATAGACTTTGAATGGCAGTGTAGACTGTCCATACTTCTTAAATTAAAAGAGGAAGGAAAATGATTCAAAGGTGAATATCTGGCCTATTACATTTTCTTTAACCCTTTAAGACGCATCTGTCATTTTTAGATATGATACCTAAAAAGCATTATTTTATACTTTGGCTATTCAAAAATAGCAGATATACAAGCTCATAGCGCGTCACCGAGTGCCGCGCTATGAGCTTGTAGATCTGCAATTTTTGAGAAATAGTGAAAAATGTTGCAAATCTTTGAATATATATATTTTTAAAGCAAACATTTGTAACTCAAATCTTAGCTTCTGGGGGGTCCCTGGAACAACATATTTTGAGATGGGGGTCGGTGGCCAAATACATTGCCAAATACATTTTGGGGCTCCTTGACATGAAAAAGATTGAAAACCACTGACATAGCAACATAAGTTTTTTCAAAAAAACAGTTAGGATTTAGAAGACATTTTGTAGAATCAGAACCTCAGGCCTTAATGGGTTAAAATATGAGTTATACAGATATGCATGCCCTCTGTCTAACGATTTGTGGCTTTCACAAAATCTTTAGGGCACTTACAAAAATGCTTAGGCTTGGACACATTTTGGATGGCATGGTCAACGTGGGAAACATTCTCACCGTTAAAGTTGTCGTTGAGTTTTGGCAGCTGCCACTCTGATAGTTTGTCGGTGACAAAGCTGTCCATTAAGAATGACCTGCAACAAAAAAAGAAAGCAATGTGTATACAAATTAAGATCATTAGCATCATTCTTGGCCGACCAGAGCAGGGCTCAATCAAATAAATTGAAGCAACAAAAATCCTGATCTGCATTACACAAGGTCAGAGGTAATACAGTCGGATACAATACTGTTGAACATTAATGCTGCATAAGGTTTCATTTAAATTAAGTGCTTATTTTTAATTAATGCATTCAACCTTTTCACATCGATATTACATCAGCATTTTAGCTTAAAAAATAAAAGTTCCATTCTCACCAATGGTGGTGTGTTCCCACAGCAAATACCATGTGGACACTAGGATGTGGAATAACAATGAGAATACATTCTCTTGACCAAAGTAAAATAATACACCAATGTAAAACGTTTTTAACATATCACAAAATGAACTTAGAAGACAGTTTCACTGTTTAATGCAACTATAACTCTTCATTGAGTATACATTGCAAAGTTACCATCAGTCCTGGGTCTTCATTCATAATACTAACATGTCTCAGCAACTTAGCAGTTTGGAGCATACAGTGCTGTTTGGATACATTTCAACTTAGTGTTGCATGTTGTAAGTTGCTCTGGATAACAGAGCAGTTAGTACCAGCTCAGTTTCTTATATTATTTGACAATTTGGCCAATGTTTGACCAGTTTTTATGGTACAGTTTGTCTTTTTTCCTTTTTTTTTGGTATCAAAATGGTTAGAAAATCCTTAAATTGTCACTTCACTGTCATCTGGGGACCCCCCAAAAAATCATGTGGGGACCACCCTGGGGTTCCCGACCCACAGGTTGAGAACCACTGGTTTAGCAGATGCTCTTATCCAGAGCAACTTATGAAGTTAAGTTACATGAACCCAACAAACTGGGTACATTTAAGTGCTGCAAAGTAACTAGGATACCAGATAAACAAAAAAAAGGAGCACCTGTCAGTACGTACGGTACAGTTTATGCACAGTAAATAACATACATAGATCTGTATAACATAACTTGCACCTATCAAAAATAGGCAACAAGTGATACGAGGAATGGCGGCTACAGTCGGGGTGGGGTAGGGTCTGAACTGAAGGGGTGGGTTTTTAGACTGGTGTAAAATGAGGAGTGACTCTGCAGTCCTGACTGAGTGGGAGGTCATTCCACAACTTGGGAGCCAGGAGGGAGAAGAGTCTAGGACGCTTTGGGCGCTGGCCAGGGTGTCGGGGAAGGGAGGGAGAGTTGTCTTTTGGACTATTTTTAGGGGTGCTCAAGGTCCCCTATATATGTCATATCAGCACCCCTTAAAAACATAAATGTTAATGTTAAGTCCTCTATCATTAGATTGTGTGAACTTTTCTGTTAGAGACTTGGGGGGCGAAACAAATACAGAAAAAGACTAAGTCACAATTGTAAGAGTTTCTGAGCCTGTAAATTGCCTCTTTTCGCTATTCATTGTATAACAAAGTTAATACTGTAGGGCTTAAGTAGTTAACGTTGTTACGTCTGCATTAAAACCAAAGGAGAATATAGTAGTCGTATTTCTATTTATGGCACATAAAATACAGAAGTACGTTGAAACGTTAGCAAATGCTGAATGTTCTGTGTTCTGACAGGAACGTTGGGTCAAATTCATTTCATTGTGTGAATAGTGTAATTCGGGTCAACAACATTATTAGCTATTATCACAATTTTTCTTATTCTGATAGAATTGGGCCTTATGGTATATTTACCGTACATGGGAGCAAACCCTCACTCATCCGTTTTTCCATAGATGGATATACTGCACAATTTATTTTATAAAGAAAATACCCAGCGATATAAAGTAAACTCCTCTTGATTCTTGGTGAGAATAAGGTCAAAATGACCTTACCTGACTGCATTGCCCACAGCAACCCAATTCAATTAATTGATATGGATTAATTTATAACTGTTATTATATTATATAAACTCTGTTCAGTTATGTTTGCAGAGAGAGAGAGAGAGAGAGAGAGAGAGATGTCAAGGGCACATACTGTAGTTCTAATCCCAAGGCAGCTTCTGTGTTGTCTACATTTCGTTGCAGAGGACTCAACAATGATTTCACATAACTAAGAAGTATATTGATATGCTGTTATTAATTTGTTCTCTCCGACCTCCTCCTCCTTACTTTTATTTACATCACAATTACTCTGTTTTCTTTGTTTATTATCAGATTATGTGTCATTTTCTAGTTGAATACAATATATTTGTGCGTGATTAAACTTTGATAGGGCTTTGTTATAAATTGATATTGATACTTAGGAAAGATCTGGTCATTATGATTGAATCTTTGCTTCAGGTTAGTGAGTGCCCTCTTTCAAACGGGTGTATTATATTGAAATGAATTAAGTTGCTTCTTAAGCAGCATTGTTTACCTAATCAAATGAATGCTTGCCAAAGCAAAAAGGGTTTAAATACATTACACCATATTCCATGTTTTTCAATTCCTTAAAAAACATTGTGTGTAACTGTAAAACTCAAGACTCATGTTTCTTACAAGTAATTCATTATAATTCATAACCGTGTCCTATGTTAGCTGATCTAAGTGTTCAGTAAGGGGTGTAGGGATGAATCATGTCCAGAAGGCAAGGGCGTACTATGCCCTTGATTGCATTGTACAGTGTTTTGAATTGGATTTTGGGCAGCAACCAGAAGCCAAGTTGCAGATTGAATGCATTAGTGAATAGCAAGATGACCCCACTGTATCCTGCCCTCTGGAACAGTGGGAAAAAAACAACATAAGAGTTGCACATCAGACATCAGTCTCAACAAATGAACCTTCTTTGCTATTTGACCCTTTTCACCTGTCCAGGAGCTATAATATGCAACGAGGATGCACATTCATATAGCGCCCGGTCATCAGGAAGGAACCTGCCCCTTGGGCTACTACGGTGTCCTGTCATATCAGAGAGCTCTCTGCCCGTGTCAGAACCCCAGGGCAGTGTTGCCAGATTCTGTGAGAGAAACAAGCAACCGGGTCTAGGAAAACCAGCCCAAAGGAAGCGACTATGGGCCACATGAGCACTTTTAACATATACATCAGCTATTTGAAAATAGCAGATCTACAAGCTCACAACGTGTCGCATCGCGACGCGTTGTGAGCTTGTAGATCGGCTATTTTCAAATAAAATCTTGCGGGGGAAATTATAATAAGCAGATCTGGCAACCCTGCCCCAGGGGCTCATCACAGTGTCGGAAGTATATGAGAGCCCACCCCCCCGTCCCCCCCCGTCCCCCCCGTCATCCCAAAGGCTGCAGGCCAGGTGACAAAGGGTCAAAGAAGCTCCCCGAGCGCCCACCACTCCGACCACTCTAAATGGAATCCCTTTTAGGTGCTCCCGGGGGGATACCTCACTTCCTGCGCGCGATCACATGACGGTTTGGGGGGGGGGGCGGGGGGCAGGCAGCAGCGAGCCGGGGCTGGATGAAAGCAGCACCACGTTTGACGGGGGACAGAATGTGGCGTATTTATGGCCGCTAATAGAAAATCATGGCCCATTACGATTTGACTGTCACCCTGAGATCCATGTATTTTAGATGCCGCGACGACGCCGATGGGATGTGGAAGATTTACGGCCGCCGAGTCGAAAACAGAATTCGTTCATTCAATATTAAAACATTCCTCTTGCGTTTGTACAAATCAGACGATGTTCCATCATCTTTGATCTCTCTCTCTCTGGTACTCTCCTACCTGGAGGATGGAGATGTTTGCGTATATTGGACTGTGTGCGTGTGTGTGTGTGTGTGTGTGTGTGTAAAATCTCCCTCAACACCTGTGGTGCCTGTGGGGAAACTAGAATGAGCGTTGTGTTAATGTATTTCCTTCTCTGTCTTTGGGTGTACATCAGATGTGTCTCTGTGAACATCGTTCTATGCAACGTGTAGTCTGGCCCCATGTCTCTCTCCACTCCGCTTTCTGCTCATCTACCTGGTGTCAGATTGGCCCCCGAGGCCCTTGGAGAACCAGGCCTATTGTGAAGCACCGGCTTCGAATGCTATCAATGCTTTGAATGGGAGATTATCACGTTTTGTTAGACCATTGAATGGGCGAGTAGGCGACGAGTAGGCGATATACTGACCTACCCGCGATTTGTCAGACCATTCATTGGGCGTAATCAGGAGCTACTGACCTACTTGGAGGCGGAGCAGTCCCCACAACATGATATACGTTTCTGTGCCTATCGGTACATAACTCCAACGGCGCTGAGTAGGCTCAGGCGAACTGGAACCACGTGAAGGACCACCGAGCGAGCTAAAGCGAGCGAATTGCCTTCCTGAACGTTGTGACTTGACGTTGTGACTGAACGTTGTGACTGAATGTTGTGACTTGAGGTTGTGACTGAACGTTGTGACTGAACGTTGTGACTGGACGTTGTGACTTGACGTTGTGACTGAACGTTGTGACTTGAGGTTGTGACTGAACGTTGTGACTTGACGTTGTGACTGAACGTTGTGACTGAACGTTGTGACTGTATGTTGTGACTTGAGGTTGTGACTGAACGTTGTGACTGAACGTTGTGACTTGAGGTTGTGACTTGACGTTGTGACTGAACGTTGTGACTGAACGTTGTGACTGGACGTTGTGACTTGACGTTGTGACTGAACGTTGTGACTTGACGTTGTGACTTGACGTTGTGACTTGACGTTGTGACTGAACGTTGTGACTTGACTTTGTGACTGGACGTTGTGACTGGACGTTGTGACTGAACGTTGTGACTGAACGTTGTGACTTGACGTTGTGACTGAACGTTGTGACTGAACGTTGTGACTGAACGTTGTGACTGCGCGCTTCCGTCATGGTCCGAAACCAAAACCGAAACTGGACTTTTTAAGTCATCTCCGTCGGTAGGTCAGTATGTCTTGATAACACCCAATGAATGGTCTGATAAATCGCGGGTAGGTCATTATGTCGCCTACTTCGCCCATTCAATGGTCTGAGAAAAGGTGATAATGTCCCATTCAATGCATTGATAGCATCCGAATGGGATGTGTCAAGTCAATAGGCTCAAGGCAGGGTTGCCCCACACCCTCCATAATCTTCTACCTCTCTCTCCCACATCCGCTCATTTTCTTTCTCTTAATCTTCTGTCTCTCATCTTCTAAGTTCTCTCTCACCCTCTCTTTTGCATCCATTGTTTGCGCCCTCTACCATTTCTACACCTCTCTCTGTCTCTCTCTCTCTCTCTGTCTCTCTCTCTCTGTGTCTCCACCAAGGCCAGTCTTCATCATGTCCCCTCTCACAGCCCACTCATCCGTGGGCCCTATCCATCACCTTCATATGGAAGGAAGAGGAGGGAGGCGAGCCGACACACAAGAGACCGCAGAGAGAATGAGACAGACTGACAAGATCTTCAAAGCTGAAAAGTTTTCGGTGAGAGAGAGAGAGAGAGAGAAAGAGAAACTGAGGGAGAAAAATTTAGATTTGTAGAGACGAGGCAAGAGGAAAAAACTAGATGAAATTCTAAAGAGAAGGCAGGGCTGAAAGCGAAGTGGAAAAAGGGCAACAAAAGATAGAAATGCATCTCTGTCTCATTATCACACAAGACGCAACCGCGGAGACAAAAGCAACTGAACCACCAGCCCCTCGCTCACTGCATTGAACTCAATGTTTCCGCCGTAAAGGAAAGGGGACACAGTCACATTCTGTGCGAATTAACACTGGCAACGGTTCAAGGTGGTCAGACGGAACAAAATATACAGTATTGTTGTATATTTCTGTGTCTTGCTTTGTCTCTGTTGTTTGTGCTCAGGGCTATGACCTTTTGACAGGGTGATCTCTCTTGTGCCGGAGTCTGCCATAGGCGAGGCTAGGAAAAACACAGCGAGCAGCACCGAGAATGACAAAGCTGTTACGCACATTGGCAGACATTTGTTCTTGAGGGAGATAAGTTTTATTTTAAAACGCTCCACCTTGAAAGAAAAAAAAAAAAAAAAAAAAAATGTGTGCGATGCCAAGAAAAAGAAAAAGGAAAATCTTGGAGAAAAAAGACAGCAAGTTGGCAGAAATGGAATAGAATAGGGCCTGGCGCTGTCCTCCAGGTATGCCTGGGGGTCTAAATGTCTGACTCTATCTATATCCATCAATCAGAAATAATGGACTATATTCATCCACCCCCCCCCCATGCACCCTTAAAAACTCAATCACAGAGAAAGGATAGTGTGTCATGCGACAAGAAATGTTCAATAATATTCGAGCTGATGTCGATTTTTGAATTCCGAGCTTAGATAAGGTGCTGTGTGTTTATCTCATCCATTGATACACTTTGGGTGACCAGATGTCCACACACAGTTGGGACAGTCTTGAATCCTGTCAGTTTTCCCCCCCAAAAAAATTTGTTTTTGTATACAAGTTGAATTGTGTGTGTGTGTGTGTGTGGGGGGGGGGGGTAGTTTTGGTAACCGACTCATGCTGCTTCCTCCTGGAAAAAAGCTGTGACGAGACTACACACATAAGTGTGTAGGAAATTCAGGAATTTGCACCACGCCCATTTTCATCTGGTCACTCTATGTAGCCTACAATACAAACTCCAGCCAAGATTTTATTGACATTATTGACTACCCTTCCCAGAGCTGAAAACGGCATGCTGCCCTTAAAGAAGTTTCTTGTGGGAAATATGAGCACTTGAGGAAGTGGAAAGAGATCTATGACTGCTGTGGGATTTTAATTTCAAAACAATGTTTTTTAGTAAAATTACAAAAGTATTTTTGTGTCGACTCGGAAGAGCAGCAGCGTTTAATAGACTTGTGACCAGGCCATTAGCCATGCACATCCCTAGCTGAAAGACCCATGACCTGCGACTGAGACAGCTTTCTGAAACTGGTTTGTATGTTTCGCTCTGAAAAGCCTTGATATGCTACAGAATCACAGATTTCATTGTGCCCTGCACAGACTAAGACAGAAAAGCAACCCCAAAATATCACTGAGCACAGATTCCGTGTCCAGTAGTAGCGGCAGAATTGTTATTTTGGATGGATACGTCAAAGTGATGGGTGGGCTGACACTGGTCCATTCCAGACTGCCCCACCCTCTTTTTTATTGTTTGTAGATGGGGTCTTCCCAGGTCCTCTTCAATAAATGTCCTCTTGCGACCACGTACAGAAATGTTGGCTGCAGTCCCACAGGCCTTACATTTCTTAATAATATTGGCAACAGTAGGCACAGGCACATTAACCTCTTTGGAGATAGTCTGGTAACCTTTGCATTGACCAAGCTTGGCTATTACCTTTTTCTAATTTCCACGGACCACTCTGTTTTTCCCTCTGTTTTCCATGTACAATGTGATACGCACAGTGGCACAAAACAGTATAGAGTTTGTAATTTTCTCTTTTAAATTGACTGCATGAGTGATGATTATAAGATTGAAAACACCTGTGATATTAATTAAAACAGAATAGTCTGCTTAAAGTTTCGCTACAGTGCAATTATTTCTTACAACTTTTAAAGGGTAAATACTAACCAATTTTTTAATTGGGTTGCATCACACATACATATTGTACGTACATATAAGGATGATCTTATAAGATTTTCTGCTCTGTAATCTTAAACATGCACACATGATTTTAAAATAATAGTGTATCACACACTACAGGATTTTATTAAGATTATCATTAGCACCTCTCGTGATCTCATCTCACGTGATGGTTAAACTTGCTGTGGTAACGGACGAATGGTTATGGTATGTCTGTTATACGTATAGACAGCTGTGTTCTTGCCACATATCAACAAGCTGTCCCAAGTCACCCATAATGGGTTATTTCGACTGGTCGACCATGTCAGAAGTCCTCTCATTCACTTCACGTCTGTCTCTTTGCAGACTCCGGTCGTCCCACTCAGACAATAGCAGAGGTGTGGACTTGAGACTTGGACTCGAGTCACAAATTTGATGACTTTTGAAATAATATTTGGACTTAACTTGGACTTGAATGCCACAATGACTCGTGACTTGACTCGACTTAACTTGAGCCCTCTGACTTGAAAAGAGTTCATACCTTCCAATTAGCCCAATTATTACAATAGGTTTAGACAAAGCATTTAATTGAATTAATAGTTCAGGAAACATTGTGTAGTCATTGTATTAGTCTAACTGGTTAGGCCATGGTTAGCCTTGTTTGAGTTGATAATGCCAATAATTTTTTCAAATATTATTTCTGCGCGAGAGAGAAAAACCAACAGTGAGATTTAAATAAGAGCTTGGATTACAGACCAAGCACTCCTACCAACTACACCACGGAGCTAGCTGTTCCACCCATTGTTTCGGGGTGTTATTTGAAGCGCTAGCGTGTCACTTTTGTACCCCAAAATCGTCATATATATTGGAGCTGTCGTTTACCCTCCCCAGTTGGTCACTATAGGACTACTGTTTGTCAAAATGTGTTGTCTTGAGTTGGGACTTGACTCGGGTCCTGAGTGCAAAGACTTGAGACTTACTTGTACAACGACTTTGTCCCACCTCTGGAAAATTAGTGATGTAATCATTCAGATAAATATAAAACACGGCCCTGATTGTCTGCGAGCAGATGGAGATGTTTACAACTGGATGTTTGAAACCCTCACACTACAAGGGTAGGCAGTTGGTTCTGATCAGTGACGATTGCTGGGAGGGGCGTTTCTGAACCCAAATCTCCCCGATTATCCTGTATCGTGAGCTCAGCTTAACAGAAAGCTGAAATTGGCGAGGCTATCATAATGATATACAGCTATATTATACTTAAGACATGGTATGTGTGTGTGCAATTTAGGTTTTCTGTCCTAATAGTCACCTTCCTTTCTATTTCTGTGCATTGCGGCCTTCCTTTGTTATCAGGGCCTCAAACTTAATTAATAGCATGGCGTGAGGGAAGCATGTTACTGGTTTATGGATTTTTGATGGTAATCTTCTGGATTAATTATGTGTTATATGTTCCTTGTTAAGGCAATCAGGGCTCGGGTAAATACAAACCAAGTTTGATAGCGTTCTAGCAGCTTCTTCTCCTTGAACCCCCCCACCCTCCCTTAATCAATTTATCCCCGCTCACGGAGCAAGCTGTTCCTTGCCTCGCCTCACCAAAGACATGCAGGAGATGGCGTGATGGCATGAAGGTTGCACGTTTTGTTTTGAAATGACCAAAAGAGAGTCAAATGATTACAGTGATTGCAATAATAATGGCTTGGTAAAACCCATGCGATCGCTCATCAAGTGCGCTATAATGGACATCTCTCACACACAGGCGCGTTTAGATGCATCTGTATTGTAAATTCAGGGTTTCATCAGCATAGAAATTGGGTCTTGTGGGGGTGGGTATGGGGGGGCAGGGATAGATATCATTCACCAGCAGAACGGCCAATTTATTTGGAGGAAAATGGGGCCTGTGTGTGAGAATGTAGATTTGTAGAATGTAGAATGTGCTTGAGTATACGCACGTACACGCACAGTTGTGCACTGACTGTAATGACACGTGCATGTGTGTGTCTTAGCGCTCCTGTGTGTATTCAAACTGCATCAAGGAGCTGAGTTGGGGAGAGAGAGAGAGAGGGAGAGGGAGGGGGAGAGAGAGAGAAAGAGGGGGGAGAGGGGTAGAGAGAGACAGAGAGAGAGGGGGGAGAGAGAGAGAGAGAGAGGTAGAGGCGTAAAGAAAGGGTGGTAGAGGAGTAAAGAATGCATTGGCTGTGTGTGGACACCCATCCAGTAACAGCAGACAGTCAATCTCCTGCTCCGTACGTACTGCTGAAAATGGCACTTGACTGCGGAGGGTGTTTAGCAGGTAAACAAGCCTCCCGTCCACCACCGCCTCCAAAGACAAATAAATCCCCAGGAATAATGGCTGGGCAGAGGAGGGGAAGAACCGGGTCCTGCCCAGGGGCCCTCGCCCAATCACCCACATAGATAAGTGATGGGGTTTTCTTCACCCTTTGGGCCTCGTAAGTGCCCGTTTTACGTTAAATTAACACTATGGATTTACATGTACACTGATGTACACTGATTTTTGTACGTTGTCAAAATCAGTGTACTGTATGTAACGTGGGTACACTGCAAAAATCCATAGTGATTTTACAAGCTCCTCTGCTATTTTCGGTGTGTGATACTCAGTGGTGGAAAAAGTACTCAAATGTTTTACTTAAGTAAAAGTATCAATACTGCAATGTAGAAGTAGTCTGTTACAAGTAAAAGTCCGGAATTCAAATTTTACGTGAGTTAAAGTACAAAAGTATTGGTATGATAATGTACTTAAAGTGCTAAAAGTACTAAAATGGTTGAAAATAGCAGATCTATAAGCTCACAACGCGTCGCGTCGCGTTGTGAGCTTGTGGATCGGCTTGTAGCTCGGCTATTTTCAAATAGCCTATGTATAAAATAGGGCTAAAGCGGTTAATGTATGTTTTATAATATAGTAATATATATCTGAAAAGTAACTGGTAACTAAAGTTTTCAAATAATTGTAGTGGAGTAAAAGTACAATATTTGCCTCTGAGATGTAGCGGAGTAGAAGTAAAAGTATTGGAAATTGTAAATGCTCAAGTAAAGTACAAATACATAAAAATGTCACTTAAGTACAGTACTTAAGTAAATGTACTTAGTTACTTTCCACCACTGGTCATGCTGTTGCGCAGCTATGCATAAATCATGCTTTTTTATTTGAGCAATATTGAGAGAGAGGGAGACATACAGTATCTGCACCAGTGACTCACCCTACATGTGTACATGCATGTGAGCGTTAGCATGTGTGCGACTAAATGTATGCGTGGTATGATTGAACACACATATACACACGTGTCTGTGTGTGTGTGTGTGTGTGTGTGTGTGCATTGTCCATTGTTTGGGTGCGTGTGGAGAAAATAATTGGAAACACACACCATATACTGCCACACACTCTCCTCCGAGACAATGATCAATGATTGGTTTGTGTGCCTGTGTGTAGGTATGCATGTTTACGGGAGATTTTTACCCAGAATACGCGCAGACCTGGCGGTCGGGGGAGAAAAATGATTTACTCCTTCCCTTTTAACCAAATTAAGCAACGACTGGAGTGACACAGAAACGCGTGTTGATCTAGCACCGACATGACGACATGCGTACACAGAACGGATTGGACTGACAACGCCCATTTGGGCCAACCCAACTCTTGTTGATAAATTAACACGATTCCATGATGCTCGCAAAGATAGGCCGTGTGTGAAAGGCTCATAAATAAAGCCAACGCAATGTTAATGCCAATGTGAAATTCTTTTGCTTTGATTTACGATAGCATGTGTTAAATGTTGTTTTCCTTCAACTGGATGGAGTCACACACACACGTGTTTGATAGAATTCCATTTTTCAGATCGTTTAAGATAATTACGATCACGGAAAATGCATATGTAATACAGTCATCATTGCATGCTGTTCACTACCGATTCTCATGCGTCATACTCATACTGTACAGACGTGGCCAAAGATATTGGTACCCTTCCACCTTTTTCCTTTTAAACTGAAAAAGACCACGCCAAGCGAGTAATTTCCTCCTTTTAAACTGGCTGAATAAGTCATTGTATAAGATTGAAAAACACGTGATGTTAATTAAAACATAATAGTCTGCTTAAAGTGTCACTTTACACTGCAATTATTATTTCTTACAAGTTCTAAAGGCCAAGCTATTTTATTATGCCTTTGTAGAATAATAGAACACCTTTTTTTATTGGGGACAGTTAGATAACATTATGGCAAATGTCGTTGCATATAGTGTCACCCCTTTCTTTTTTTTACAGATCACAAAACAAGCCAAAACAACATAGACCCCCCCCCCCCAAAAAAAAAAAACCCCGAAACAACAACAATGAATAAACAGCTCAACAAAGCAAAACAACAACAACATAATAGAAGAAAAGGAAATGGAAATAAACACATACATGCAACAAACACAAAATCATTGGTCGCATCATGGATCACAGTCATTGTGTCATTATGTTAAGCCGTTTCTGGTCACCATTCCTGCTGTCACAGAAAGTGTGTGCGTGCGTGCGTGCGTGCGTGCGTGCGTGCGTGCGTGCGCTTCTGTAGCTGCTAAGGAGGGTATCCCAGTGGGGGGGACACTGCCCACTACACCTGAAACACACAGAGCATTCTATTCTGGAGAGGTATGGTTATTAAAATATTCAATAAAAGGTCTCCATGCCTTGAAAAAGCCTTCAGTGGTTCCTCTGAGAGAGAATATTATAATTTTTTTAAGCTTAAGAAATGCATCACATCGTTAAGCCAGATTGAGTGAGAGGGTGATTTTGGAGATTTCCAAGATAATAATATTCTTCTTCTAGCTAAGAGTGTCGTGAAGACATTAATAATCTCTAAATTTGTTGTCATGAATTGTAAAGGGTTTGATGGTGTGGCAAATATAGCGAGCAATGGACAGGGTTGTAGTGCAATTTCTAGAACATCAGACGGTGTGTCAAACGCGTCCGTCTTTTTGCCCGCACAGTTCCCGTTCTCGTCCCAACCAGGGGCGTAGGCCCACCCATTTGGTTTAAATGTACAAAAAATATATATATATATATATATATAATTTTATTTGTATTTATTTTTTATATCATTTTCAGCCATTTTGATAACCGTGTATATACTGTATATATCCGAAATCCGTCACAAACCCGCAAAAGAAGTATCAAAAACCGCTAAAAAACGTAAGTCTTCGCATGGTCCCACCCGCGACTGCCTAGGCCCAGCCTCGGCGAGTGTTCTGGCTACGCCACTGGTCCCAACCTCCACCCCCCACCAACTCATGGCCCCCGACAGACCTGCAACACGGCACACCAATGTATATAACGGAGTATGTGGTCTGAATTACATCATAATTCAGTCCACATATAAATACAATACATATTCTAAACATAATCATTGTTGTCACTACAGTAATTTATAGCGGTCCCTGCATTCAGGCATGCACAGAGACAAATTAACTATGCTTAGCTTTTGAGGCAGATGTAGTGTGCACAATATATTCCAATGTACAGTATATAATTGTATCATGCTTATATCATACAACGCAATAAAGCCAGCGGGCTTGTTGCGGTCCTTTCACATGTACTGCATATGACTCATGCACTATATATCTCTTTAGTTACACGTAGTTACTTTATCAGCTGAAGCTCTATAATTCAGCATTATGAAAATGTGTCTCTCTTCAATAAACTGAGACGGCAACGTTTATTAGTTAAATGTGTGTGTCGGGCCACGAGTGGGTGGGGGGCGGGCGGGGGGCAAGAACGGGAACTGTACGAGCAAAAAGCGGGACGTGTATCAAACACAAGTGACCGGAAACGTAACTGCGGTCAAGACCAATATATGTGTGAGGTTTGCTCGTGTTTTGGGGCACCGCGATCGCACTTTGAATCGGCTTCAGGATACATTTCAGTCAACCTAGCTTTACTAAGATGAGCTCTATGTGTACCACTTTCAGTTGAATTATACTGAGACGTGCACATGTGGTAGTCGAATTGATTCTATATAAAGCGTCTGCCAACCACTCATCTGTCAACTCCTGTCCTCAATTCTCTCTTCCATTTCAGTAAGAGATGAGATGTGTAAAATGTCTGAAACAAATCCATTCTCAGTTGGTAACATTAGGAGTAAGTTTTTCCCACTTCTGACAATTAGGAACCTATGGAAATGGATCAAATACTTGTTTCGCAAACTGATGGATCTGGAGAAATCTGAAGGAAGTGTCTGATTGAAGTGTGTGTGTGTGTGTGTGTGTGTGTGTGTGTGTGTGTGTGTGTGTGTGTGTGTGTGTGTGTGTGTGTGTGTGTGTGTGTGTGTGATTGTTTTCATAGACCTGATTACTTGTTTTTCGGATTGCTTGTTTTTCTCGCCAAACCTGTGTGGTATGAATATGCTAATAATGTTTTTTATATAAGTGGTGGCAACATTTTTAGACACCACACGGGTCTTCCCAACAATAGCGAAGATTAAAGTCAGGGTGAACATGGCCAAATAATAACTTAATAGCCAAACTAGGTCTAATGAAGCACGCTAGCATTTAGGCTAACTCTGTTGCCTGAGGCCAGCACTGTCTGCAACTGTTGCGGTGTTGAAGGAGGGGAGCGGAGGGCGGTTACTGCGGAGGACGGGCCGTCTCCCCATTGGCTTAAAGGACAGGCAAAACGGGGAAGTGTCCCCATTGGCTCACATTTTTAGGATGACGATTAGGTCTCACCGTTTATAGACTCAGGCGCTCTTCGAGCACCTGGTAATAATATGTAGAAGTAGGACCCATGCTGCTTTAGTATTGCTGCTTTGTTGTTGTTGTTATTGCTGCTAAAATGTTAAGGAACCAAATATAAAAAAAACTTGTACAAAAACAAAAGAACAAAACAATAAAAATCTTGAATCTAGTATGATGACACGATAGGCGCGGCAGTACAAAAATGTATTTTGAACTTAAAAACCTCCCAACTCCAGAGGTATTCAACAGCCTGTGCCAACGATTATGTACGATTACGTTAAACCTTCGATGCCATCAGGGCTGTTTGCTTTTGCTCTTCAGAACCCCTTTGTAATGTCAGATATATTTGCTGGATAGCTCCCAATATCTTTAACCCTTTAAGACCGGGAACGCATCTGTGTGTGTCATTTTTAGATTTTGTTGGGCTATTCAAAAATAGCAAATATACGAGCTCATAGCGCGGCACAGAGTGCCGCGCTATGAGCTCGTAGATCTGCTATTTTTTAGAAATCATGAAAAGTTGTGCTAATATTTGATTTTTTTTCTTTTTTTTGCCGGACATTTGTAACTAAAATCTTTGCTTCTGGGGGTTCCTGGAACTAAATATTTTACAAATGTTCGCTTTAAAAAATATATAATCCAAGATTTTGCCACAAATTTTCTACGATTTTTCAAAAATAGCAGATCTACAAGCTCATAGCGCGGCACCGAGTGCCGCGCTATGAGCTTGTAGATCTGCTATTTTTGAATAGCCCAAAGAAATCTTTAAAAAAATTACACAGATGCGTTCCCGCTCTAAATGGGTTAAGGCTTATTGGAGCGCTGCTGCATCCTCACAACTCACAGAGGACACCCAAGATAACAGCAAAAGTTGGACCTCTTCCTAAAAGTGAGGTATCACCGAGCCCGGGCTGTGTTGTCGTGCATTTGGGGGGTTCGTAGCCGCACGGCATAACAGGTTTATATCACCTGGCGTTAAAGTTTCATTGGCGTGATCATTGGAATTGACTTTTAAGTGACCTACTCGCTATAAAAATGAGGCTAATTACGCCGGAACGGGAGAGTGTCACCTTTGTGTGAAAATACCCCCATCTATTGATGCCTTCATTTTAATGACACGTGTGACCTTTGCGAGTCACACCCTTGAGCTAGACATATACAGATGGGAGCTACTTCACGGCTCGTTCCTGTGAGCTAAAGGGGTGTTTTTAGCTGTAGCCGAGTTTTAACTGCAAAGCGTGCATTATTGTGCAATGTTTGGAAAGCCTCCAACGTCTTTGCAACCGGGGTCCACCAAAGTTGTAAAACGTACCGCTCTTCATCCACGAGTAAAGCCATTTGCAATATACTATCATAACTCACGGAACAGATGAACTGATCGGTTTATAATACAGTTGTGGTCAGAGGTAGATAAATGTATAAGGAGTGCTTATAGGAGCCACTCCTCGTCTAGTGCCTCGCCGGCATGCTACATCTTTTGTCTTGATAATCAGTGGCTAATGCCGTCATAATGGGTTACTAAGCACTAAGCAGCCACTACTGCATGTGCAGCTGGTTTGCTGGACACCGACAGTCAATGTTCAAGTTGAAAACGAGCCGACACGGCCTGGGCCGCAGTGGTGGAAAGTAACTAAGTACATTTACTTAAGTACTGTACTTAAGTACCATTTTGAGGTATTTGTACTTTACTTGAGTATTTACCATTTCCAATACTTCTACTTCTACTCCACTACATCTCAGAGGCAAATATTGTACTTTTACTCCACTACAATTATTTGAAAACTAACTAGTTACTTTTCAGATATAAACTATGATATAATGAAACATACATTAACCACTTTAACCCTATTTTATACATAGGCTATTTGAAAATAGCAGATCTACAAGCTCACAACGCGTCGCATCGCTTGCTTTTGGTACTTTAAGTGCATTTTGATACCAATACTTTTGTACTTTTACTCAAGTACATTTTTTATTCTGGACTTTTACTTGTCCAGAATTAATATATTGCAGTATTGGTACTTTTAGTATTGCAGTATTGGTACTTTTACTTAAGTAAAGTATTTGAGTACTTTTTCCACCACTGCTGGGCCGCAGTGTGGCGGGTCCAGGCACCCTAGGGCTGCTGCAATGCCTATAGGGTCGGGTTCGAGTCCCGATCCCGACGACCTTTGCTGCATCTCTCTCCCCTCCATTTCCTGTCAGTCTACTGTCCTATAAATAAAGGCATAAAATCCCCCAAAAACGAATCTTAAAAAAAAAAAAAAGAGCCACACTGGCATTCGAAGTCACCGGGACAGTACAGTACAGTACAGTAAGAAGCTTTTGACAAGTCGGGCTGATGTTCACCATAAAGCAGAAGACGTTCCAAGGGCCAAGATCCGTGTGGTTGGAGGCCGACAAATCACCCTTCAGCCCCCCCCCCCCCTATAGGCCAGCTTCCTCTCAACAATCCCGGGACCAGATCCAACGGAGTGAAGGGAACGTTATGGGCACATAAACATAGGAAATGAGAGGTGGCACTGCCAAAATTATATTCAAGAGAATCCCTGACGACAAGGGCACACTATTGGCATTAAGAAATATAGGGGGTGAAAGTAGGATACCTAAGATTTATTGTACAATAGATCAGAACGCAGAACAAGGAATTGGGGGTATTCGTTCGTAATGCCAATAACGTAAACAATGATTTAGACGTACAGAACATAATGTTATGCAACGTGTTGATCGAGGAAATGATCAGTGCCGGGGTTCAAAGTACCAAGAGCGGTCACGTGAACACAGCATGCACGTTCATTGTACAGTATTATTGCCGTTATCCCCACAGAGAATAAACAATATACAGTACATCAATTGCACAGAATATGTGCATGCTAATGACTGGGGCCACTGTGGAGTATCCACTTGGAGCTCTCATCCAGTTGCACTTTAACTGTGGGTGAGTATTTGATCTGTATTGAGAAGGGGTGCGACGAGCAGTACAGTGCCTTGAAAGTGGTAATAAATAGTGCAGTTCCCATAAAATAACGCCTCGCCGTGGGTCCCATTTGGACAGCACTTTAGACCATATCAACAGACCCTCGTCCTTCCCATCCTACAGTATATTCTCCAAGCCCTCCAAGTCAGCGGTCATCATCATCTTCATTTGAATGACACTTCCGCATTCGGGGCAGAAATCACATCTCTCCCCCAAACCAAATTGACGTGGAACAAGTTTTCCATATCAGAGGTAGCTCTCCGCCAGTCAAGGGGTGTGTATGTGTGTGTGTGTGTGTGTGTGTGTGTGTGTGTGTGTGTGTGTGTGTGTGTGTGCGCGCGCGCGTTCGTGCACGTGTGATCTCATTTCTGTAACGTTTTGGGGCGCCTGACGCGTGCTCAGACCCACGGTGGAGAGAGTCAATCTGAGACATCTATTATGCACTTCATCAATCTTTTTGGACTCCTGACATTTCACTAGCTGAACAAATTGTCAGTTATCAAAACTCAATTTCAGAAATGACACGTCAAAAAATGCACCCCCCCCGTCCCCCATCCCCCCCCCCAACCCACCTCTCTTCTGGCTTTCTCACATTTCCATCTCTCCCTACCTTGCCTTTTCCCACGCATCGGCTCGAATTTTTGCACACGCACACACACACGCGCACACACACACACACACGCACACGCGCACCGCACACACACGCACATACGCGCACACACACACACACACACACACACACACACACACACACACACACACACACACACACACACACACACACACACACACTTGAAAGGACAAATGAAGTTCGGCCTATACCTCCCACCTTCCCAACCTTTCCCCTATCACTAAAACAGCTTAGTGCCGCTGGTTTCGTATGCAAAGAGTTAACGGCCGGTGGAGTTAATCGCCCCTGGGCTACCCGGCGTTCCTGTGAGCAGATAAGGCTGTTTATAAATTGATTCGGTTATGCTTCATTGATAATAAAAGGAGCCAGGCTTTGTTTACCTTCACAGAAACACACACACACACACACACACACACACACACACACACACACAATGCCCAGTTTGGACAATACTTAAGTGAGTCGGTGTATGTATTCTTTGTGTCTCTGTGTGTGTGTGCGTTTGTGTGTGTGTGTGTGTGCGCGGGTATATGTACGTGTGAGAGAGAAACTCTCTCTGGCCAGGGGTTTTGACATGGCCCACCTTGAGGTAAAGAGCAAAGGAGAAACTCAGTGGAGAAAAGTCCAAGGTGAACACGGGCAACATGGAAGGAGTCCGACTCGTCGGCCATGTTCACTACTGTCAATGATTCTTCAGTCGAATGTCTATGTAAGCCTGAAAGTGTCACGCAAACAAAAACAGACAACCCAGCACAGTCACATGCATGTTTAACCAATGGCTAGAGGCAAGCAGTTAAAGCCCCACTCCAGAACGTAACATATTAAACCCTCTAGTGTTAGACAACCGGACTTGAGTTACAACTGTACTTTGACCGCTTTCTTCCGTGTACACCATACAGTACATCTCTAATCTCTAAATCTCTACCAGCTCAAACCGTGCCGCAACGCGACACGTTGTGAGCTTGTAGATCTGCTATCTGTGGGGAATGCCCCCCCTCAGAATAGGCATGCTGGGGTTCATATTTTGAAGGTCCTCCTGAAACGCCCTCTGGCTAAAATGGACATACCGCCATGCCAGCTGACACGTCCACTTTGAACCGGCTGTGACAATTCTGTCCGCCATGGTTGTCGTAACGTAGGTAAAGCACGATTTCAAACTGTAAATAAGAGAAAAAAGTGGCGAGAAAGCAGGGGGTCCTCCCCAGATCCTTAGCCTAACTTTGTAACCACACCGACCGAACACATGCCTAAACTTAACCATACTACTGTAACAGTGCATAACCTTAACTAAAGTTTGTATTTTTGGATACTTTCACTCCACTACATTTTAAAGAAAAATGTCAATGCTTTTGACTTCACTACATTTCTACAAAGGGAAAAAGTACATTTTGAATTAACCACTTATGCCTCATTTTGGATTTTCACTATTGGAATATCTATCAAATCAATAATTCATTTTGAAAATGTCTACACATTAAAAAAGAAAATGTTCTTTATAATATGTACTTTTGAATAAGTAGTCCAGTACTTTAACTCAAGTACAAGTTTGAATGAGCAACTTTCACTTGTAGTTGAGTAATATTTGACCGACTTTGACTCACATACTTACTTTGTCCACCACTGGGTAGATGCATGCTGGGAAACGGAGGCCCATGTTTGTTGAAAAAAACTAAATGCCCCCCTTGGCCAGATGTTTGGCCAAGAGCAATTCTGTCAAATATTAGGCAACAGTTCACCGGTGCATGCTGGTGTAAAGTACATTGATCTTTTTCTTCTGCAAAACTTAATTCGCATATTTAATAGAACATCCTACAGTACATTAAAATTGCCTAGGGTGGGTGGATCGACCGTGGGCCGCTGGCCGCGGACACAAACCCTAACATCCGATCCTCACCAAACTTGGCACAAACACTGTTCGGGGGTCTGCCATCAGAATAGTCATACCAGGCCCAGGGGCCACACAGGTGCACTGTTACTCCGATCCGCACCGGCCCTGAAAATCTAGTTCAATAGTCACAAAAAAAACAAATCGATGCCCCCCCACCCCATTGCCCCTGCTTTTGAGGCCCAATCCTAGCATGCATCTATTAAGGTTGAATACCCCTCCTGGGATGTTGGATTCAACCAAGGACGGAGTTTACACTAAGGTTCTTGATAATGCGCTGTTATCAACCACCTTTTTAGTGTACACATAGGTTGGAATGCACACTCACACATACAGTGTAACATGGCACCAAGGACCTTTGTATCTTGTTTAAACAAATTAGGACTTACTCCTTTGGTACGCTGTTTGTTTGTCTGCAGATTATCGTTTCCAAACACGTCAATCACCTTTGTTACTCTGATAAAATATGTAATCGGAATGGACATCGGGTACTACTATAACCGTACAGTTTTCTCTCATATACAGGACTGCCCTAAATGTATTCCTGGGCCCGTTTATCATCACCAACAATACTTAACCAGTCTTATAAAGCTCCCACATAACTTCCCTGTCTGCGTTCTGTCGCTGTAGAGAATTACACAGTACATTACCATTGACACAAAAAAAATGTAAAACAAAACTACACTGTCTGAGAAACCCAGACATCGTAATGACCTGAAGTGAGGTGAAGTTTCTGTTAAGCAGCTGTCAAATGCGTCCCTTGACAGGCTACAGTGTCTGTCTAATCGAATTCAGCACTGCATCTATCCCGATAACCTTGACAAAAGTTTGAAACATTTGATTAGTCGATCTCTCTACCAATAAAACTTTGGTACCTGAATGCTTATCCACACACATAGGAGGATAAGGTGCTCAATGGATTGTAGTGGACTGACAGAGAAGAGGACAACGTTGAAAAGCTTTGCAAATTTCAAGTATCATGACGTCACCTTGCTAAACTAATGGCCATTTTTTGAGGACATTTTTATTTTTGCCTAAGTCAGCTCCTCATGACACTGGCCACCTCTGGTAAAATCGCCCATCTCCTAATTGAAAAGGATCATGCTGTTCCCTCCCCTTTTAGTATAATGGCCTAACTCCCTAGTGTTTTGGCCTAAGTCACATGGTTTTGTGACGTAGGCCAAATTATTTAATGATTTAGGCCATTTTGGGGATTTTTTTTGGCCTAAATCAGATTTAATCCTATTTAAACCTATTTAAATCTATTATGTTACATAACTGACAGACAGTGTTATTTTTATTTTAATTGTCATAATTTTTTATAAACGTTTTGGGTGAAATGATTAAGAAATATCATATAGTTTTGTTTTGGATCAGTTTTTTATTTTTCCTGAAAAACTTAAAAAAAAGATTTAGGCTATTAGTTTAGCAAGGTGATGATGTGAAATATTTCCAATATCAAGTCAAGCCTATATGCACCAACATCAGTGATACATATTTGCGTAACATAAGCGGAAATTGAGGGAATATTTATTTACATATCTATCAACACCTGATAGCATTTTGTGGCCATCTTGAGGTTAACAACCTTGACATTCTAGATCCTTATGGAGCTGGCCGATCAATATTATTATCAATATCACAAACAATATCCTCTCGGATTTTGGTTATCTGGTTAATGTCATGATAGCGTAAATGTTGTCTTTTCCTGGTCTTAAAGGCTGCATTACAGTAAAATGTATAACGTTTTCGGGAATTATTAGACTGTTCTACTACTATTATAGCTATAAGTGAAATGAACAACGAATGCCATACCTATAGGCCATCAATGCATCATATCCACATTATTATTATTATTATTATTTATTTTTTCATGGTGTAACCCTTATTTTTCACCCGGTGCCAATTTTTCTAAGTGATCCTGGGCACTACACTCCCCTCACCAGCCTAGGGAGGCCAGGGCCGAGCTCATGCCTCCTTCAATGCACGAGCCAACTGACCTTCTTGTCACCTGACAGGGGGGAGTTTCCCTGGTTGGACGTAGCTCGTGGAAGGAACACGTTATTCCAACCAGTTCCCTTCCCCTCCATCAGGCGCCCCGGCTGTCATGGGGGAGGCGTTATAGTGACCAGGATTACTACATGTTTTTGTGAGGGTATTAACTACCGTGAGAGACATGGGGAGAACATGCAAACTCCAAACAAAATATTTTGTTCCAGGGACCCCCAGAAGCAAAGATTTCAGTTAAAAAATGTTTGCTTTAAAAGAATAGATATTCAAAGATTTGCACACATTTTCAAGATTTTTGAATAGCCAGTGTAAAATAATGCTTTTTAGCTCGAATTTAAAAAGTGACAAAGACGCGTCCCCGGTCTTAAAGGGTTAATTCATGTTCCCACAGAGACTACTGTACTTTAGCCTTTTCGCCAGCTCTTTGTCAGCAGTGAGCGTTTCTCCTCTCTTTCTCTGAATACACAGGCTATGTGTGAGGTAGATTACAATATCAGTGGGAACCCCTGGCTGGAGACACTATAGTAGGCTCAAAGATTTACGATGGTTAGGGAGCTTGTCGTTGAGAGGGAGAGAGAGAGAGAGAGAGAGAATGAGAAGAAAACATTGACTCAGAGAGAGAGAGAAGCTCCAATAATCATAAACATCCGGTCTCGTATTCTCAGAAACGAGGTCCTGTGCGCGCGGGGAGCTTATTAGTATTCAGTGGACACGTCAGATTACTCGGGGCACTCTGTAATTTGCAATAAAAAATAAAGATGACGGCAAAACAAAAACAAATCTGAGATGATACAAATTAGGAGGAGCCGCGCTCGGTTGGTCTGTCAAAGCTGTAAATTCTCCCTCTGCCACGTGAAAAAAAAAAAAGAAACTCAGGTCGCGGGGGCCCCCGAGTGCAGGCCAGAGAAATTAATGAGCTGTCTGTTTGCGCGATTTTATTCCCCTTGTATCTCCGGCGTTTCGCTCTGGACAGTGAATCAATCTGCCTTTATGGTAATGATGCTTCATACGCTGGAAATTATTGCATTAAATGGATTGGATTCATTTTGGGTGTGAGAAAAAAAAAGGGGGAGACATCACACTTGGAAGCACTCGGTTGGAGGCGCAGTCATATCCTCCAGGCTCAGGCTTAAGACCTATACTGTTAAAAAGCGTGCCGTCCCCACCGGTCGGTTGGACGGACGCGATGCGTCACGGTTTCCTAGACGGCCTCGCTCGCTGACATCTACGTTTCAGACATGCAATTCTACATTCCTCTCCAGCCCAATCATTCTTAGTCTTTTAGTGGGTGTTTCACAGGGCTTTCCGGCTGCCTTTTATTCTCCAATGAGACAAATTAGCAGGAAAAAGCAGAGAGGGAGAGATAGTACACGTCACACGAGAGCCCTGTGGTGGGATTTGATCCTGCGCCAGGGCGGAGGCACATGTGTCTGTTTTTAGCCACTATACACTATTGTTGTGAGCAGTGGTGGAAAGTAACTAAGTACATTTACTTAAGTACTGTACTTAAGTACATTTTTTAGGTATTTGTATACCAATACTTTTACTTCTACTCCGCTACATTTCAGAGGAAAAAATTGTACTTTTACTCCACACAATTATTTGAAAACTTTAGTTACTAGTTACTTTTCAGATATAAATTATGATATTATAAAACATACATTAACCACTTTAGCCCTATTTTATATCTAGGCTATTTGAAAATAGCCGATCTACAAGCTCACAACAGCTTGTAGATCTGCTATTTTCAAATATTTTAGTACTTTTACTTTTTTCAAATATTTTAGTACTTTTACTTTTTGCACTATAAGTATATTTTGATGCCAATACTTTTGTACTTTTACTCAAGTAAATTTTGAATTCTGGACTTTTACTGGTACTTTTACTTAAGTAAAACATTTGAGTACTTTTTCCACCACTGGTTGTGGGCACAAAGCCTCTCCTTTTATACTATAGTGATCTACTATGGTCCATTTATCACACGGACACAGTCCGAACCCAAGCCGTTTTATCTGCCAAAACCAGTGATGTCATCCAATTCCAGGATGTTTTAGAGAAGCCAATCCTTTTCTTCCTCCCTCCTCCCCGATGCCAGCGAGGGTCCTCCACCCACAGCAGGGGGGCTGCAGCTGCTGGCTGACACCACGATAAAACTGGACCTCCTCGCTCACAGGACTATACCTTCACCCCCCCCCCCCCCATGCTGACTCATCACCTGGCCTTTCAGATTAAGAGAAAAAGCTCTGGCGAGTAAAAAAATGCACGGGAGCTAAACGCCACCTGCCCCGCGCTTTCATGAAATCCAGCTCACCTCTGTGTTTACTCTGATGGATTCACGCTGATACAGGGACATACCCCCCCCCCCCCCCACCACCAGGAAAACAAAACAAAAACAATCCTGCTGGAATATTTACAGACACAGAAAAAAAATAGGTGAGAGAATGATATGCTTGCTGATGCTGCACTAACATGGCAGATGGGAAATGGAATTGTTGGCTGTTTCCGTTGTGTCCCCCTCTATCTATTCATCCATCCATCCATCCATCCATCCATCCATCCAGCTACAGTAGCTATATCTAGAGGCAGCAGCATCAGAGGCAAGGGGGGTGAAAGCAAGTCTGACCCCCACCTGAAGCTTCTAGGTCAGCTGTCAAAAGACCCCCCTCCCCCCAACACCCAAGTCAACCACAAACACACAGACACATGCATTATACATACATACATACACACACATACGTGTGTGTGTGTGTGTGTGTGTGTGTGTGTGTGTGTGTGTGTGTGTGTGTGTGTGTGTGTGTGTGTGTGTGTGTGTGTGTGTGTGTGTGTGTGTGTGTGTGTGTGTGTGTGTGTGTGTGTGTGTGTGTGTGTGTGTGTGTGTGTGTGTGTGTGTGTGTGTGTGTGTGTGTGTGTATGGACCAAACGTCCCCACAAGTATAGTAGAATATGAGAAATAGATGTTGTGAGGACCATTTTTCTTGGTCCTCACAAGAGAAATTGTTATTTTATGGTTGAAAAAAAGATTTTTTAGAGATACGTTCACAATTAGAAAAAGATTCAGGTTGGGGTTATATAGGTTTAGGATTATAGACCTTTAGAGGTTAGGTTTAGGGGGGTTGGGGTTAGATTTTCCCCTATTTTATACTTATTTGTGCGGCGATGTCAAACACCGGAAAATAGCCGATCTACAAGCTCGCGCTGCGACACGTTGTGAGCTTGTAGATCTGCTATTTTTCGGCTTTAGACTTGCGGTTGAAAATGGCCCAAAAAAATGTATCAATCATAAAATCAGCTTCCTAAAATGTTGATGTCCTCACAAGTATAGTAATACAAACGTGTGTGTGTGTGTGTGTGTGTGTGTGTGTGTGTGTGTGTGTGTGTGTGTGTGTGTGTGTGTGTGTGTGTGTGAGACTCGGAAGTCCTGAACTGGCTGCATGGTCCACTTCTTCCCGTCAGCATTTGTGTACAGCGGCACACAAAATGTCCCCCTTGTGGGTCTAGCGCACTGGGACTGTCACCTTCTGGACAGGCTGTGTCCGACCTTTAGTCCTTGTGTGTGTGTGCATTATAGAGACAATTTGACTGACACTGGCAACACATGGTTGCTTGTATTTAAACCATACTGCTGTTTCCACAATTTCTTTACTTTTTCGTGCTCCAACTGCATGGGGGCTCAAAATCTAAAAAAATAACGGTCACTGGTGCAGGGTCTCAGATGAGTGTGAAAGATAGTATTTTTTTTTTAAGATCTTTACCTTTGTGTGTTTAGTTGATAAAACCTTTACAATTATAAAAGCTACGTAAATGTACTCTGCTCTCCTGCCGGCAGACTGGAGTAGATCCTGAAATCCTATGTTTTGAATGGAGAATCGTTTTGGATGGAGAATCGTTTTGGATGGAGAATCGTTTTGGATGGAGAGTCGTTTTGGATGGAGAGTCGTTTTGGATGGAGAATCGTTTTGAATGGAGAATCGTTTTGGATGGAGAATCGTTTTGAATGGAGAATCGTTTTGAATGGAGAATCGTTTTGGATCGGGGAAAAAAAAGTTTTTGAATAAAAAAAAAACGTTTTTGAATCGAGAATCGTTTGTTTACGATTCGATCGGAATCGAATCGTGAGAAAGCAGAAGATTAACAGCCCTACCACGATACTAGGCTACTGCTACTGTAAAAGACAAACGTTAACGATACAGACAAACATATCCAGCATAAGCTGTGTTATGCCGTCAGTCTTGTCAAATGGGATTCATCTAACAATAAATGACATGTCTCGCACTGAAGGCCTCTGGGCATTATCTCCAACCTTCCTTTTTGTACCGGTAACGATGCGACACGGATTAGTAGCATGATGGATATCAAGTTTCCTACATTATACCCAAATGTGGTAATATCTGTGTATTGCTATAAACAGAACTATCCCACGGAGCAGCCGATGAGCGTTTATCGCTCTTTTCAGAAATTCCTCTCTTATCAGTTTCACTCATTTTCACACATAGGCTTGCGATAGAGGGCTGACTGAAACACTGGGACAGCCAACCCTGGCGTTGTCACCTTCACATAAATCCCTGACACGGCTGTCGGGTGAGATATTTACAGATAGAGAGCCGGTCGTCAGGGGGACGGCAAACTGCTGAGACAGACCTCCCTCAATGCCCCGGCCATTTTTATCCATCCGAACCCATAAATATAAACATATACATTTATATTTGCCAAAATGGCCGGTATGGCGGGCTGAGACGCTTGGCTGGCGACAGAGGAGGGAGAGGCAAGAAATAATCCATCATGCCGCGAACTGAAATAGCAACCCCAACCCTCGGCGGACCGCTTGTGTTATGACGCCGGCCTGCAGTTGGGACTGCACGGGTGCTTCCAGGGGGCCTTCGGGCGGCTCGAAGGGGGAGAGTTTATGGGAAGTGAAAAAGCAAAAATAACCCCCCCCCCCCCCCCCCCACCGCCTGTCCGTTCCCCCCAGTGCAGTTGAAGTTCTTATTGCCGAGCTGCGTATCCATTACCGCCTTACTCTAGTGCTCCCCACATCAATATGGGCCAGAGAAAAGGCTGGCCCACCGGCACCTTCCATTGACAAAGCATGTCTGGATGGGTCGATAGCGTATTAATATGGGACAATGGTGCTCGGGCGCACGTGGCGCGGCACCACTCGGCTATATCGGAGACGCCGCGCACAACCCAGAAGCCGTGTGAATGGCCTTGGGCTCCACTGGGGCGGTAGCTGCTCCCCTGTGTGTGTGCGCGCGTGTGTCTGTGTGTGTGTTCATGCTAACTTTGATTATATTTGACCCAGAAGTCCCAATCATTAACCGCTAGACCAGGGAGAGAGAGAGAGAGAGAGAGAGAGAGAGAGACGGAGAGAAGAAAAACACAGTCATTTACCAAGTTGTGTGTGGACAATAATGATAAAGCATGCTACAGAATAATATGATTATGTGCCCGTTTAAGATGACACATAGGGTTTATTTTGCGCCAAAAAGTTTTTTATCTAAATACACGTGGTCAAAGATATTGATAACCTTACATTTTATAAAACCTAGGCACGCTATATATGACTGAGATACTTATTACGGTGCTTCCCTATATTTAAGTTTATTACTAGTTTTTTTCTTTTAACATAAAGCAATGCAAAGACTTGAATGCATGCATTGCAAACTCAGTCATCCTTTGCCTCCTGAGCTGCATGCGCAAACACGCACGAGCTCAACGCACACACACACACACGCATACACCTAACATTCATTGGAACGAAGGACGCACTAGAAAGGAAGCGCAACTGCACGGACATACAGTATGACTGCTTGCTATTCTGTCAATGAGGATGCCCGTTAGGGCTGTCAGACGAATATTCGATATTCGAATATTCTTCAAATATTGGGAAAATATGTATATTCGAATATGAAAATTATTTTTAATGTTCATTTGACAGGGACAATACAAAAAACTATGTATGAAGTTATAAAAACAAACAAAAGATATGTTGTATTGGATCCGAGCACTCAATATATTGTTTTTTTGTACTGTTTCTGTCAACAAAAATGTATATGTAAATGTATATATATTTTTTATAATAATAATAATAATATTCGAATATATTCGAATATCTGTAAATTTTTAAGACCAATATTCGAATATCATTTTTGAGGAAAGTTGACGGCCCTAATGCCCGTACACTTGTTTTGTTTCTATGATGCACTAATAGACCCGGACAATGTGTGATAAACGGTGGAGGCATCAGACTCAATTGGACACTGTCTGCAGTGCTCACACAGAGGCTCACCGAGAGAGAGAGACGTACGCACACACACACACACACGCACACACACACACAGGTCGAGGGAGGTCTAGCGCTTCCAATTCTTTATTATTACAAGTAAGACGCGCGAATGCTGGAAGCGAACGCAGATTGACTGTGGCTGCCATATTTCAACCACACTGTAGTAGTGCACTCTGCCGCACTCTGCCGGCTGTATACAGGCAGTGCAGCTGCTGGCATTTCAGCACAGAGTTTCGAGTCACATGGGGGCGCGAGCCAATGAGAGCGTGAACACACGCTGTATACAGGCAGTGCAGCTGCTGGCATTTCAGCACGGAGTTTCGAGTCACATGGGGGCGCGAGCCAATGAGAGCGTGAACACACACGGAAAGACCATAAATAAGGGACAGACACACACACACACAACCCAAGCACGGTGATATAGTAAGCTCCACTTGGTCGGAGGCGCGGCTTCGCCGCGCCTCCTTCCGCGTTCGCAATTACTGGGGAGCCAATCTGGGAACCCATCGCCAAATAAGAAAGGAAAAACAGCGCCCTCTGCTGTTTTTTACTTATTCATTTGGCTCTGGCGGAGCTGAACGGACGACCCGTGCTCAGGGAAACCGGGGTTTTTTGTCTGCCTTCAGCCTTTCACTTCCGGTGGTGCGGCTATGTTTTCATTCCCACTAACAATATTTCTCCACGGAACACTAACACCATTTCGCCCAAAGAACATGGATCGTTTTGGTTATAAGCCCACTTGTTTCTATGATGAAAGAGCAATTTAAAATGTTACTAACTTTCCGTGGTCTTGTCGGCTTCGAGGGCGCTATTGTTAAATGAGTTTCGGTTTGTTTCCAGTGGGGAACGAACGGCACACACGTAAATCCCGCCCACCACATTTGATTGGGTAAAGCGCGGCCTGCTTCCTGATCTGATGGCACGGCCACTTGTAGCCAATGTGCACGTCAACTTTTACCCCCCCAAAGTATTGTCAACTTTTAAAAAGTGGATCCAATTTCGACCATCTATATGGTCCCATTAGAAATAATCACCTATTTACTCCCTCTACCCTAGACTCATCATTTAATAGGTGGTATGATGTGGGACTTAGTTGCTTTTGGGTCTTATAGGTGCTTTAAGACCTGGAACGCATCAGTGTAATTTTTTTTAATTTGAGCTAAAAAGCATTATTTTACACTTTGGCTATTCAAAAATAGCAGATATACAACCTCATAGCGCGGCACCGAGTGCCGCGCTATGAGCTTGTAGATCTGCTATTTTTTTTTAAATCGAGAAAATGTGTGCAAATTAAAATATTTATATTCTTTTAAAGCCAACATTTTTAACTCATATTTGCTTTTGGGGGGTCCCTGGAACAGAATATTTTGAGATGGGGGGGGTCCGCGGCCAAATACATATCATTTTTGAGGTCCTTGACATGAAAACGTTTGAGAACCACAGACTGATATAGAAACATACAGTTTTTCTGAAAACTGTTGGGATTTGTCGGGTCTTAATGGGTTAAAATTATGAGATAGTTTCCAGGTAGCGTTAGACTGAGCAGCAAAGGAGGGCATCGCTAAAGGATGAGCAACCCCCCCCCCCCCCCCCCCGGGCAGAGGGGGGGGTACTGGGGTGCCAAATGGAAACGCAAAGCTAAAGTGTGTAAAAACAAGAAGCATTGGGTAGAGATGAGTAAAGGCGATACGAGCTGATACTACATTATGGAAAGACACAATAGATACCACATTGTCCTCTGCCGTACATGGAGCAATTAGTATTATGTGGCTGTTATATTGGCCGGGTTCAAACCGTGCCTCCTATTGCATGTATGTCTACACAAATAAAATCATCATAACTCCCTGAATTGTCTAATAAAATGCCTTAGATAGTAGCAGTATAATGGTTATAAAACAGATTAGTTTTTGTCTCCAGGTACTTATATACTGTACAGTGGTGGAAAATAACTAAGTACATTTAGTTAAGTACTGTACTTAAGTAAAATGTTGGTATTTGTACTTTACTTGAGTATTTCCAATTTCCAATACTTTTACTTCTACTCCACTACATCTCGGAGGCAAATATTGTACTTTTACTCCACAACAATTATTTGAAAACTTGCAGATATACATTATTCTATTATAAAACATACATTAACCACTTTAGTCCTATTTTAGACATAGGCTATTTGAAAATAGCCGATCTACAAGCTCGCAACGCGTCGCATCGCGACACGTTGTGAGCTTGTAGATCTGCTACTTTCAAATATTTTGGTACTTTTACTTTTGGTACTTTAAGCACATTTTGATGCCAATACTTTTGTACTTTTACTCAAGTAAATTTTGAATTCCGGACTTCTACTTGTAACAGAGTACTTCTACATTGCAGTATATTTTGAGTACTTTTTCCACCACTGGAAATGGTGGAAGTGAATCTCAGGAACAGTGCCAGGGTTAATTGATCGGCAAGTGTTTCCAATTGTCTGTGTGCGCTCTCCTCTTTATACTGTAGTGCTGGACCTGGGCTTGGGGCTATACACACACCCACATAACACCAGAGAGAGAATGCCAGCAGAGAGAGAGAGAGAGATGGATGCGTTTTTCTTCTTAGTGGCGTTGATCAAATCGATCTGAAATTGCACAGGGTATGCACAGTGGTATTGACCACACACTCCCTGGATGCCAATTCAGAACCTCTGCCTCAATTTTTTCTCATGGGCCTGTTATAGCGCCACCAGGAGGTCAATTTGTGCAAAACCCATTTTTCGATATTACTCCTACAGATTTTATCCAAACGTCATGCAAATCGGTACACAGTATCCCTATAGTCATGTGATCAACACGGATCTGTTCAGTTTCCCATATTCCATCCTCATTGGCTAAGGTTGGCCTCCAAAGTTTGCAGGACTGGTCCGTTTTGAACAAAATGCCATCATGAACGCAGCTTGCGATTTCCGTGAAATTTCACACGCACATTCCCACCAGGCCGAGGAAGAAATGCCACCCTTTTCACATTGGCCTGTTATAGCGCCACCAGCAGGTCTAATTTAGCAAAACACATTTTTGGAAGAAAATGCCTCAAATCATGAATGCAGTGTCCGATTGCCGTGAACGACCTAAGAATAAATGGCACCCTTTTCACATTGGCCTGTTATAGCGCCACCAGGAGGCCACAATAACGTACCTGACCTGGCGGAGACCTGTGCTCTGAGGAGCACTTTTTCTAGTTTGATGTTGAAATACTGATGTGGTGTAATGGGGAGCTCTCCAGAAAATGTGCAGCTTGTCTGTATGTGTGGTTTAAATCAAGTAGCCTACCGGCACCTACATTTTTATTTTTTTAGAGATGAAACCCTCCAAAAACAGTAAACCCACGTTTGTATTTGTGAAGGAGATTACTGTCCCCCCAGGGGTCTACGCTAGCCCCCCCCCCCCCCCCTCCTTCCCACTGCACAAAATCTCTTAATCTCTTAGATCTATAATCCCACAACCTGTCGTGCTTGTAGATCTGCTAATTTCACCAAACGTTTGCCCCCAGAATAGGGGCTCATGTGGTTAAATTCACCTATATTTTCCAGTTACCATGACGTGCTGTAAATAACTGTGGCGGCAGTTTAGCGATTAGCGTCACACACATACTGTATGGTTTCCCCTACACAGAGCAGCACCAGTCAAAAATAATTCTGGGTTCCTTCTAGGCTTAAATGCAGCCTACAGTATGTCTGTTATACTGTATGCTTTGTGTATCCCCCCGACATCAACATATTATTGGTTGAGAGTGGAGACGCTCCTCTTATCTCCCAACAATGCCTCTGATGGCTCCTGATTGAAATGCCTAGCTCTGAAGTTCTGTGCTCGGCCACACGTGGAAACGCGGCAGCAGAGATGTAACTTATTCCCTCAAAGGTGCCTGTTTTCCTCTATACCCGGGCAACTGTGGCGCTGTAGTTCAAATTCTGTACTTTTTGAAGATTTTTTTTTTTTTTGAGGCGGGTGCGTGTGGAAAAATTGGCAAGCAAGCATTAATACGTATAATGATTTTTTGTTGTTATCCACATATTTGAGCAGCTGCACAGGGGGAGGAGCACATAGGATTTGGAAGCCTGTACTTGGGGGAACTCAGGGGCAAGCGCACGTGAATTATTTTTAACATTTTCATTCCAATTCAATTTGCTCAACTGGAAATATCTGGCTCCACTTTTTGGTGGAGATTAATTCAGTTTCCTTGTTGTTTCATTTCTAAGTTTAATAACATAACCCCAAGGTATTTTCCCTCCTTTTCCAATGAACAAGCTGAAATGTTGTGACCAATTTCAGCAGTTATTTTTGTCTGTAGCTTTAGGTTTTTTTTTGTTGTTTTTTGCACTCCCTATGAATATATTAAGAATTCCTTCGCCAAGCTTATCAATATCTACACATCTTGGCCAGCAGCCAGACCTGGCAGGATAATCAGCCATGGTAGGAAGAAAAAGACACGTTCACGTAGCTCATTATCACACTTCTTGAAATTCACAAGTACAGGCACATGCACATTGCGCACACGCTCATGCACATATGCACGCGTCCGCACCCTTGCAAAATAATTTAAATGCAGGAAGGAATTTGCGCACGTTACACGTATGTTAATACATGCAGTTATTTACATGAGAGGGCTTTAGCGTACACTGAGAGACACACGCGCGTGTGCACACGCACGCACGCACGCACACGTGCACACACGCACACGTGCACACACACGCTCTCCAAAGAGGGGAAAATCACAGGGCAAATTACCAGCAACAACTTGTGCATCTGCTGTTCCTTGTCTTCTCAATCAAGACCCAATTTGACACCTGCTCGTTGTGCTCTGGCAACGCAGAAATAATTCACGGAGGCGCGCGTGCACCGAGCGTCTCCGCGTCTCCAGGTGTTCTGCGGGCCACCGACGTCCTCCTCCGCGTCACATTCGTCCCGCGGGTGACTTGAAGCATGCCGAGGTCGCAGTTATACCTTCTCCGCCACCCTCCTCATTAGTATAATTAAAGCTTTTCAGTTTGCCATGCACAAATGGGGGGAATTTCACCAACCCCTCCAAGTTGTAGAGGTATTCTGCAAATTGCCACTGATTCGCCATCTGATTGTCGCTATGATTATGTTGTCAATGGATGCTGTGATTATGATGGTCTGTAATTACTGGGGTACATTAGCCACTGCTGCCAAAACACACATAGACACACACACTCTCTCTCTCCCTCTCCCCTTCTCTCTCTCTCTCTCTCTCTCTCTCTCTCTCTCTCTCTCTCCCCCCCTCCCATGCTCTCTCTGTTTTAATACCTATCTGTCTCGTTATTTTTTCATCTCACTTTCTTCTTCCCTACTTTCTTTATCACTTGAGGAAAGCTGGCGCCTTGTCTCGGGTACTTTGTTGATGCTATTTCTGTCACACTTGTCGATCCCTGATCAAGTAAGGGTGGCCTTTTCTGATTGCTACATCTTGTCTAATTTTGGTTGAAAAATTACTCAGACATTCAGAATTGAACACACAGGTTTTCACGCATAATATCAGATTTGTTTCACTATGACTGAGTGTGATGATGCACACATTTCATAGTATGATAATAGGATTATTAACTTAACCCATCAAGGCCTGAGGTTCCGATTCTACAAAATGTCTTCTAAATCCTATGTTTTTTTGGGGAAAAAAATTATGTTACTATGTCATTGGTTCTCAAACATTTTCATGTCAAGGAAGGACCCCCAAAATGATATTTGGCCGCGGACCCCCATCTCAAAATATGTTGTTCCAGGGACCCCCCAGAGGCAAAGATTTGAGTTACAAATGTTCGCTTATATTATATTCAAAGGTTTGCACAGGTTTTCCCGAATTTTCAAAAATAGCAGATCTACAAGCTCGTATGAGCTTGTACTGTAGATCTGCTATTTTTGAATAGCCCAAAGTGTAAAATAATGCTTTTTTAGCTCAAATCTAAGATGCTTCTCCGGGTCTTAATGGGTTTAAAAGTCATTTTTTTCCCTGCATGTCGGGTATAGGTTGACGCCATTGTTTTAGTGTGGGAATGAATTCAAGTTTATGTTGGTTGTTGTTTTTTTATAATGGAATCTTGACAATTTCACATCACAGCGCCCAACACTACACACATCACACAGTACACACAAATCATTCTTGGGGATCAGTACGCTGTCACCGCCAGGCAGGGCTATGCAGGTTTCCATCTACTGTAACAGTTGAGTTGCTCAGGGACACACAGGCTAGATATCAGCACGCTCTCAGTGGCTGTTATTATGGTGTTTCCTGCCATAGTACCTATGGCTATAGGCTATATGGCATCTATTCAACGTTATAGCAGCTTATCTTTCCGTTGGTGGAGCATTTTCCTTGCGGGTATATACCCTGCATGTGCCACCCTGCCTGCATTCTCCCCTCCTGACCATTTTCAGGCGTCTTCGCCTAAGGTAACCAGTGGTGTAAAGTAACTAAGTACATTTACTCAAGTACCTATACTTAAGTACAATAATTGAGGTACTTTTACTTTACTGGAGTATTTCCAATTGTCTATACTTTTACTTCTACTCCACTACATCTCAGAGGCAAATATTGTACTTTTGCTCCACTACAATTATTTGAAAACTTTAGTTACTAGTTACTTTTCGGATATCAATTATGATATTATGAAACATACATTAACCTATTTGAAAATAGCCGATCTACAAGCTCACAACGCGTCGCATCGCGAGCTTGTAGATCGGCTATTTTCTAATATTTTTGTACTGTTACTTTTGGTACTTTAAGTATATATATACAGCATATCTTTTTTTCTTACATTTTTATCCCACGATTTTGTAACCCCATTTTTTACACCCAGTGACAATTGTCTATGTAATCCTGGGCACTACACTCCCTTTGCCAACCTAGGGGAGGCCAGGGCCGAGCTCATGCCTCCTTCAATGCATGAGAGCCAACTGACCTTCTTATCACCTGACAGGGGAGAGTTTCCCTGGTTGGACGTAGCGCGTGGAAGGAACACGTTATTCCAACCAGTTCCTTTAAGTATATTTTGATGCCAATATTTTTGTACTTTTACTCAAGTAAATTTTTAATTCTGTACTTGTAACAGAGTATTTCTATATTGCAGTATTAGTACTTTTACTCAAGTAAAACATTTGAGTACTTTTTCCACCACTGCTATAGTCTCACAGCTTCCTCCGTCAACCTATGGCATCCTGCTATCAACCGAATGAAAATGTGCAAGATGTAGAAAACTCTAGAGTTAGGCATTTAATTACTGAGACATCTAAAGCAGCGCTACCCCAGGAACCCTACACAGGTCATTAGACCTTGTCTTTCAAGTGAGCGAACATAAGCAAAGCTTATAGAGCTTCTATCCTCTATCAGTTGAATGGCTTTGGCCTCGGCCCCTGAGAACAAATGGGAAACACACTCTACAGGAAAGCTTTTGAGAAGTCTGGATATATTATACCCAGACCACATTGCCAACATTCACGCATTGGCCATTTTGGTCTTACATCATACGTGCTGTGTGTGTGTGTGTGTGTGTGTGTGTGTGTGTGTGTGTGTGTGTGTGTGTGTGTGTGTGTGTGTGTGTGTGTGTGTGTGTGTGTGTGTGTGTGTGTGTGTGTGTGTGTGTGTGTGTGTGTGTGTGTGTGTGTGTGTGTGTGTGTGTGTGTGTGTTTAATTAACCAATTTAGACCTGGAACACCTATACGTTGTTATACCTTTCAAGATGGGAACAACTCTGTGTGTAGTTGCTATATACCAGTGGTTCTCAACCTGTGGGTCGGGACCCCCAGGGGGGTCCCCACATGATTTTTGGGGGTCCACATATGACAGTGAAGTGACAATTTGTGGACTTTTAAGACCTTTTTAATACCTAAAAAAATATATATATATATATATACCATTACTGCATCAAAAGTAATCAACAAACTATACTATAAAAACTGTCCAAATTGTCAAATATAAGAAAGAGGCAGAAATTGTGAAAATAGCCGATCTACAAGCTCACAATTGCGAGGCGTTGTGAGCTTGTAGATCTGCTAATTTCACAATATTTATATTTCACAGCTTGAAAAGGTCGAGAACCACTGCTATATACAGTATATAGCATCATCATTTTTTTTTTTTAAATGTTGAATAAAGCAATTATGTTTTTCAGAAAACTTAGGACAGGATTTAGAAGGCGTTTAGGTCTAAATGGGTTAAACAATCGTGTTTAATTCAGTCAGTCAGTACTGGGTTAGTTGATACATGTCGGAATTATTTTACTCCCTAATATTGGCTTCGGCCGCAAAAATCCAGTATCTCGGTTGGGCTCTAGTTACAACATGCTTTTTTGCAGCATTTAGGGATGCTGTTACTCCAACTGCTTGGTAAACAATGATAATATTTGCTAATTGCTGTACCTCTCACCATTAATAAAGAGTCAAAACAGTAAAAATCGTTTAATAAATACATAAATCACTCTCAACAACTGTCAAACAAACTGTCTGAGGTCATTCCCTCAAATTAATTAAGCTTTCAAATCAACGTTCAATACTTAATGCTCTTTCAATGCCAGTGGAATACATCTGTGTATAGAAGACGGAAAAAAAATACTAAATCTTTACGTCTTGTGGCAAACAAAACGATTCCTTAAACCTTTCAGACCGAGAATGCATCTGTGTGTCATTTTAAGATTTATTTGGGCTATTGAAAAATAGCAGATATACAAGCTCGTAGCGCGGCACCGAGCTTGTAGATCTGCTATTTTTTTTTTAAATCGTGAAAATGTGTGCGCATTTTTGAATATCTATTTTACCATAGCGAACATTTTTAACTCTGTCACAACTTCTGGGGGGTCCCTGTAACAAAATATTTTGAGATGGGGGTCCGCGGCCAAAATTCATATCATTTTGGGTGGTCCTTGACATGAAAAAGTTTGAGAACCACTGATTATAGCAACATAATTTTTTTTCAAAAAAACTGTTGGGATTTAGAAGACATTTGTAGAATCCCCCCAGAAGCAAAGATTCGAGTTAAAAATGTTTGCTTTGAAATATATATATATATATATATATTCAAAGATTTGCTCAAATTTTCACGATTAAAACAAAATAGCAGATCTACAAGCCGCGCTATGAGCTTGTAGATCTGCTATTTTTGAATAGCCAAAGAAATCTTAAAATGACACAGATGCGTTCTCGGTCTGAAAGGGTTAAGATTCTGACTGAGTGCCTGCACTGTGTTGTGAAGAGTATAAAAAGCTGGCCGTGCGCACGGTTTCCTCCATTCTATAATGGATTGACTTCCCATTTAATCCCTTTAGTTTGTTTCATTGATTACGAGCCCAATGCATTATGACCACTGTGGTAGGAATTGCCAGGCAAATAAACATTGGTTACTGTGTGATTAAAAAAGCTGGCCGACTCACCGGATAGAATGTCACACACATTTTAAAGTTACTCCTCCCTGCCAACGCGTTCGTTCACCCTTCTTCTCCAGGCTTGGGTTGTTGTTTTTTTTCTTTGTAGCAAGATGGTTCCATTGTCTTATTTATCCTCTGAAAGTGATTCACAACATGATAATAATAATTAACTGGGGTTATTAATTTTTAATGAGAGACCTAAACGGCGTGCCCCGAGGGCCTATAACCCCTGGTTTTAATTAATATGCGGTGGGTGCACATTAGGCTTTCAATTAGCGTGGGGGGAATGGCCTGGGCAATCACAGAGGGCTTTTAATCCATATGCTCATCAAGGGTCCGAGTCATGCCTTTTTAATCAGGCACTCCAGACCCTGAAAAGGGGGAAAACACACACATCTATCAGTCATTCGCCGCGACGAGTGGGTGTGATTTTGGACTTCAAGAACAGCTCTCTCTTTAATGAGCTCGGCTTAAGACAGTAACACACCATGAAATCGCAAGGCAGTTCAGAGGAGAGAAGAGGCAAATAAAAAAAAAGAATAAACAAATAGGCTAAGGAATTCCTCCAGAGGAAGTTGGAGAGAGGTGGGTGGTGGGATTAATGAGATGCAAATGAGTTCAACATTTTGTTCAAATGCTGACAGCTGAAGCATTGCTTTGATAAGGGGACACCGTCAGTCCCAACGAGCCTAAATAAACACTTTGCCTGTTTCAACCATCCAAACAAACCCGCGTTTCTGTGCCAAAACGTAGCGCTGTTCTGTCGGTTTTGCTTCAGGCGACTTTGTTGCCAGTTGTGGAAATGAGAATCCTAGCTGTGCCATGTGGAAGGACTCGGCAAGTTATGGGCAGGTGTGTTGGTACATCTTGTAAAACATGACACCCCCCTAACCCCCCCCCTTCCTCTGTCTGCCACTGTCCCTCTCTGATCTCAGAGCAAGTTCATACATTCATTTTTTTATGTACAAATCAATTGCAGACTATGTGAACTAAACTAACCATGTCTAACCTATACAGTATATGAACCCTAGTGGCATTATGTTGCTTCGCTCTACAAACCTGTTTGCAGCAGTGTTCATTTCGTCGACTAAGACTAAAAGACTAAGGTTTTTATATTTAGTTGACTAAGACTAAGGCTAAACAATTTCAGAAGACTAAAATGGGACTAAGACTAAATGGTGTGTTATTCAAAGGACTAAGACTAAATCAGAATTTGCTGCAGTGTAATTGTTTTTGACTAAGACTAAAAGACTAAGGTTTTGATATTTAGTCGACTAAGGCTAAACAATTTCAGAAGACTAAAATGGGACTAAGACTAAATGGTGTGTTATTCAAAAGACTAAGTCAAAATTTGCTGTCAAAATTAACACTGGTTTGCAGAGGGTACATGTCGATATATCGGCCTACTGTATATTCTTATAATCTTGTATTATTATTTTTTTGCAAAGCTCCCTCAAATGTTATATTATACATGTGAAAAAGATATGTATAGTGAGAAGAGAGACAGGAAACGTGGGAGTGGTAGGGGCCCCCACAGGGAAAGCAAAGCATAAATAGAAAAACAGAGGTACAAAACAGGTACAAAAGGTGCAAAGTATATCTATTTTAGGCTAATGTTTACTTGGCTCATATGTTATTGGTCCTAGCGCTTAACCCATTCAATACGGGGGGACGCATCTCTGTAATTTTTTGATTTCTTTGGCTATTGAAAATCTTTAAATATATATATTTTTAAAGCGAACATTTGTAAAATATTTTGTTCCCCCAGAATCAAAGATTTGGGTTAGAAATGTTTGCTTTAAAAATATATATATTCAAAGATTTTCATGATTTTTCCAAAATAGCAGATATACAAGCTCATAGCGCGGCACCGAGTGCCGCGCTATGAGCTTGTATATCTGCTATTTTTTGAATAGCCAAAGAAATCTAAAATGACAGAGATGCGTCCCCGGATTTAATGCCTTTAGGTGCTTGAAGTCACCGTGTGCAAGGTTCTTACTCCTACGTAAGTTATAAACATCTATCTGTGCCAGCGTCCTTTGGCAGGCTGCCTAAACATAATGGCACCCAGTGTATTTTCAAAATAGTGGACAAGCTATCCCTGTGGACTTAAAATGTCACCATCCTTTAGGACTGTTGATTTAATTTAATTTTTTCTTCCACACTCTTCTTGCCAGGCTCTTCCGTTGTTTGTCTCAGAGCTTTTATCACAGCTTTGAACATTCGCTAAAGAAAACAAATCAACACATGCACACAAACAGACACAGTGATCCCATGCAGGGGATATAATGAGACCATGCTGCTGTCTGATGTTTTAATGGAGCATATGGCGGTGAGGACATCTTACCCCACCAGTCCATGGGGGGCCATAAGCGGGAGTATTTCCGAAATGATAGTGAATGAGCTGCATGAAGACATAGCTGTATTATTAAGCACCGGCCCAAATCACTGAGCAATGGTGTTTTATCATCCACATGACACCCTGGCGTCCATATTCGGGGCATGCCCATAATTAATAGGTGAACATTTGGCGAAAAAAATAGGTGAACATTCAGCCAACATAACTTAGCCCATTAAGGACCAGGAACTTTTTTGATTTTTAGCTAAAAAGCATTATTTTACACTTTAGCTATTCAAAAATAGCAGATATACAAGCTCATAGTGCGGCACCGAGTGCCGCGCTGCGAGCTTGTAGATCTGCTATTTTTGAAAAATTATGAAAATGTGTGCAAATCTTTGAATATGTATTGTTTTAAAGCGAACATTTTTAACTAAAATCTTTGCTTCTGGGGGTCCCTGGAACAAAATATTCTAAGATGGGTGTCGGCGGCCAAATAAATATAAATTTGGGGGTCCTTGACATGAAAAAGTTTGAGCACCACTGACATAGAAACATAGTTTTTTCCAGAACACTGTTGGGATTAAGAAGAAATTTTGTAGAATCGGCATCAGGTCTTAATTAATTCATATAGATTCCAGATTGACATTAGTGCAAACCTTCATTTATTTATTTATTAATTCTTTGACAATCATGGGGGCTGCGCGGGGAGCTCTTTTCACCCCAGTTATTTTATTCCTCTCCCACCTGAGCGTAACCTATGGTGGTGGTGGCGCCTAGATGATTTCCATGCATATATATTTGATTAATGACATGCCAGTGTCGCTGTCAAGCCCAATGCCATTCATTCAGCACTGCCAGCTATACGAAAGAATGCTATCAGCAACGGATAAGAAGGGAGAACAGAGGAGAGAGAGAGGGAATGCTGTAGGTACGAGGTTCCTACCCAGTGATTCCTGCATTGTTTTTTCCTCCATGAGGTGAAAAATGATGGCCTACTTCACAAGACAACATTATCCCCGTCATACCTGTCAGACTTAATGTTTTTTTCTGGAATAAGAATAAGGCCCTCCGAGTGGGGGGCCTAAATGTTTTTTTAATACAAATTTACTTAAAGTCGTACCTGGAAAAAAATTTTTAGCAACCTCTGCTGGTCACTACCGTCATTGCAGGTCTTTAGCTGAGTCCTGCATTACCCAGAATTCCATTCGTTTTCACCGGAAGGCGGAAGCGTTTCAAAAAGCGTTCTTTTAATTGTTTTATACTATCAGCGGATCGTTTCTCTTAGCCAGTGGAGCTTTACTTACTGTGAGCTGTGTTTTATTTTGCTGTTTTTTTTCTCCATCTTCAAATCCTATTAAGCCATAAAAACAGCGTGATATTCCTTTTTGTTAATAGCGCGGTAGTTCCGGGCCAAACAGGAAACCGGTGCATTTCCGTTTCCGTTTTCCGGGCCGGATGACGTCATTTTCGCGGGAAAGACGCCCCACTCCACTTTCAATAGAAAATATGTTTATAAAAGGCTTTCGGGGGTGAAATTCATGGAGTGGGTGTTGTGAAACATTTGCCACTCACAAAAGATATACAATGTAACTTGATTTATTTTTTTAAAGTTACCTAGTATAACTTTAAACATCTGCTTAACGCTGCTATAGTGTAGACATTAAAAAAAGGCTTCGTTTCGATGGCAAACAAGTTCGGCAGACGGCACAAGATGCCAGCCAAAATGTTTACTCAACATCAGACAGGCTCTCGCCCTGCCGAGCAACATCGCATTCCAGGCCACCACTTCAGGAACTCCAAACCCGTATTTCCCCCGAGGGTCGTACTTTTCTGTTCACAGTCCTGAGTCCCTCCGTCCAACCAGCCACATGAGATTAACCCATTAAGACCGGGAACGCATCTGTGTGTCATTTTTTGATTTCTTTGGCTATTCAAAAAATAGCAGATATACTAGCTCATAGCGCGGCACCGAGTGCCGCGCTATGAGCTTGTAGATCTGCTATTTTTGGAAAATAAAAAGGTGAAAATGTGTGCAAATCTTTGAATACATAAAGAACGTTTGTAACTCAAATCTTTGGTTCTGGGGATTCTGCAAATGTTGTTTTTTTTTGGGCATCTATTTGGCCGTGGACCCCCATCTCAAAATGTTTTTTTCCAGGGACCCCCAGAAGTTGTAACGGAGTTAAAAATGTTCGCTTTAAAAAATATATACTCAAAGATTTGCACCCATTTAAACTCTTTTAAAAAAAAAATAGCAGATCTACAAGCTCATAGCGCGGCACTCGGTGCCGTGCTATGAGCTTGTATATCTGCTATTTTTGAATAGCCAAAGAAATCTTAAAATGACACACGGATGCGTTCCCGGTCTTGAAGGGTTAAAACCATGTCGAGGAATCGCAATCACAACATCTGACTTTTGCGCAACAGTGATCCAAGAAACCCGATAGAGTTGAGAGGGAGAGAGAAAGACGGGAATAGCGGGGTTGGGGTTGTGGGGGGGAAGAGGAAATAGGGAAGGGCGATACAAATAAAGGCCCCCAGAATTGGAGCGTGATGCTGTCGGATTCCTCATAAGAATTATTCAAGGAGAAATGGCACCTGGCCTGGGGGAAATCAGCGTTGCCTTTAGCCGGATTACTCCTGGCACAATCCGGACACAGTCTTGTTTGATGTCCCCCCCACCCATCTGTCTTGTATGTAGTCTTTTATCTCACTCTAAAGTAATATAGTCTTCACTGCAATTCAATAATGGCCCAGCCGAGCCTGTCAGCCCGCGTTTGCCAGTTATCTCACAAAGGCCTGTCCACTCCTGCAACGAGCCACCCCACGTGCGCACGAGTGCGTGTGTGTGTACGCGCGCACACATACCTCTGTATGTGTATGTGACTTTATCTAAGGGAAAGGACTGCTTGCTTGGGTTTTTGTGCGCGTGACAGAGACAGAGAGAGAGAGAGAGATGTGTGTCGCGCACCATGTGACAGACAGAGAGGGAAGCTAGGGGAGACAGGGTGTGTTTGTATGTGTTTAGGCTGGTTATCCCTCCTGAGATCTAAATTAAGAAATAGTGCGAGTGATGGCAAAGATGCGGAAGCCACTTTGTGCCCATCCGTCTCTTGTCTGCGTGTGTGTGTACGTGTGTGTGTGTGTGTAACCGTGCGTATCTGTGTTTCTGTGTGCACACATTCCGTTGCTTGCGTTTGTAGTGTGTGCGTGCGTGCGTGCGTTTGTGCGTGTGTCGTCCTGCCCCAGTGTAAGTGAAGGGTTTTAACTCATTTCCTAATTGGATGAAGAGGGTCCAGATAAGGCCCCTAGTCTGACCCTGGCTCGGCTCGGCCCATGCAGCAGCCGGACAGATCACAGGGAAAACCACAGCAATTTACCCAGAGACTGACAGCCGCACGGGGCTCCTCCATGCTCCTACAACTGCTCAGCAGTCAAAGAGAGAGAGAGAGAGAGAGAGAGAGAGAGAGAGAGAGAGAGGGGGGGCAAAGCCTGGTGCCCAGACAATAGTCCAGACTCCTCTACCTTAGCTAAATTGGATAAATGATGGATAGATGGATCGACATGCTGGGGAGTTGACTTCAGACAGATTGTATGGACAGACTGATGGATAAAGAGGTGCATTTACAGTAGATAGATAGATGGATGGTGGTGGGGGGGGGGGGGGTAGAGTTGATGGATAAATCGTAAATACTTGTAATGCATGGACATTACATTGCACTGCATCTTGGCTTAACCCATTAAGACCTGGCAACGCATCTGTTTTAAGATTTATTTGGGCTATTCAAAAATAGCAGATATACAAGCTCATAGCGTGGCACCGAGTGCCGCGCTATGAGCTTGTAGATCTGCTATTTTTTTGGAAAAGAGTGAAAATGTGTGCAAATCTTTGAATATTTTCTCAAAGCGAACATTTTTGAGTGGTGCCAACCACTCCTACATTTGACCGTGTGTGTGTGTGTGTGTGTCTGTCCGTCCGTCCGTCCGTCCGTATGTTTGAGCACGGCCTCAACAGCTGCAGCTGATTGCAACAAAAGGATGCAACCAGTTACACTAATTCAAAGGCACCACTCTCTTCACACTGGGTGTGATTTTTTTACTTAAATCTTTGCTCCTCGGGGTACCTGGAACAAAATATTTTGAGACGGAGGTCCGCGGCCAAATACATGTAATTTTGGGGGTCCCTAACATGAAAAGGTTTTGAACACACCACTGTACCAACATACGTTTTTTTTCAGAAAACTGTTAGGATTTGATTGATTGATTGATTGAAATTTTTATTAGGCAAAAGAATGTAAAACAACACAGTTACATTTATAATGCTTTTGTCTAAAAGGTCCGGCCAAAAAAGTCCTTGCGGACTTGTTTCCGTTGGGGTTTACATTTTAGAAGATCTTTTTTATTTATTTATCAGCCTCAGGTCTTAATGGGATAATGTCATGGGGGCCATTTTCAGCTCACGTTTTGGACGCAGACGCATCTGCATAAAGCGAGCGGCTCTCGTTTGCCACCGCAGTCACGGGGCATCAAGTCCCGCGGCTCGTTCGACGCATGCTAATATATGATCGGACAAGCCTCCCCGTCGTAATCAGCCGTAACGGTTAAAAATGAGACACATGACAGTTACAGGCAGTCACGGCGTATACCAAGACTCTTTTCCCCGTTGGGATGTGGTTTTGTTGTCACCGGCAAGCACTTCAGATTGCAATAAATCAGACACACTTTGAATATGTTTAGCCGCCCGTTTTATGCCACACAGCTTCTGTGTGCCCAGCAGATCTGTCGTATATAAATGTTGGACAAATGTTCTTAACCCATTAAGACCTGAGGCCGATTCTTACAAATGTCTTTTCTGAAAAACGTATGTTTCTATATCAGTGGTCCTCAAACTTTTTCATGTCAAGGACCCCCAAAATGATATGTATTTGGCCGCGGACCCCCATCTCAAAATATTTTTTTCTAGGGACCCCCAGTAGCAAAGATTTGAGTTAAAATGTTCGCTTTAAAAGAATATAAATATATTAATTTGCACACATTTTCTCAATTTTTCTAAAATAGCAGATCTACAAGCTCATAGCGCGGCACTCGGTGCCGCGCTATGAGCTTGTATATCTGCTATTTTTGAATAGCCAAAGTGTAAAATACTGCTTTTTAGCTCAAATCAAAAAGTGACACGGACGCGTTCGCGGTCTTAATGGGTCAATCGGAAATGGGAAATGGGCTAAAAATCTACCTGCGTGATTTATTTATCATCAGCAATCCTTAAAGGAGCGATTGGGGCCTGAGAGTTGGCTATTTTGTACACACTGCGAACAGCTCGCTGCCAATAATGTAGAAGTTATGCATCTAATTCATATATTTTTTTGTCTGTATGGAGACAAATTTCTGCTATGCCTATTATGAGAGCGGGGGGGGGACGGGTGGGGGGGGACTCTTCATGTCTTGTTCATGTCCTTTGTGTCATTTCAAACATTAAAATCCCCCCCACGTGACTTTTCAGAGCTTCTCCCCTGGAGCAATGGGAAATGGCTATCATTGAATGCTTTGCACATGCTAAGATGGCCAACCCCCCACCACCCCCACCCCCCCGATAAAAACATTAACGGCTTTATTTGCCCCTACAGATGGTCAATTCCCGTCTAGCATCTCCCGCTGACATTCCAGCAGAGCTTCAACGTTATTTCCCTAAAACATGTCAGCATTATTAAACATGCCGGACACGGTAGCGGGGCCATATGTGGCGCAGTGTGACACGCGTGGCGAGGGGGGGGGGGGGGGGGCCTTTCTCATCGGACACACCGGCGCTAGCATCTGCAACGGGGGGAGAGAAACGTGACGGAAACACCCCCACTGCTACAGGGGGCTCCGAGGGGTCAGCTAGACTTAATTGCACTGAGGGAACATGTGTGGTTTCAGTCCAGGCTGGTGGTGGATGTGCTAACCCACAGCCCGCTCAGCGAGAGAGGGGGGGGGGGGGGATGCGGGCCATCTGCTAGCCCTGTACCTCCAGAGCCTAAAGACCCATTTGAGCACGGTAAAGGAAGTGACATTTTTTTGGTCAAATGACACACCATTCCGGGGGCACACGCCTGCATGGTCCTTGAAGTCTGGTGTGGCGCTCACACGCAGGTCGCAGGAAGTATAAGCGGATCATTGGATCCAGAATGCCTCAGTTTGCCATTGCATGAGTTTAAGTAACGGCGAGTTTTTCACCATGATATGAATCTACTGGCCTATCCACCTGTTTCCTAAGCTTTTCACTGTGTTCCACTTCCTGTCTTTTGATCCAATGAAATCCAATGAAACCGGTCAGATGACTAATGATATCCAATGAAATCCGACAGGAAGTGGAAAACACACAGCCAAGAAACAGGTGAATAATATGCCTGCTTGTTACTGAAAACCCTTTGAGGCGAGTCCAGGCCTCTATACCATTGACTGTCTCTCTTCTGGGGGCAATGGACATACTGTAGATTTTGGAAAGTTTTATTTATTAACGCTGTGGTTATAGGTGATAAATGTGCTGTGCTATTTGTCCTTCTCATGTTATAGCATTTGTAAAGATGGCATCTGTGTTTGGGCCTGGATTTACCCTGGGCCCATTAGAGCACATACAGTATACTGCACACACAGAAATACAGGCTAAAGGTTATTACACTTAGGCGATTATGCGAATATACACAAAATTCGGACTCGTTCCAAATAATTTAAAGACACTTTTTTGCTTCCCTTTTTTGCTTTTTCGCTCCATGGAAGCTTGCATTGACTTTATACGTTTTTTTTTTAACGTATTATTCGCCCCGGTGTGTAAGGAGCTTAAGAGCACTCACCCTTGACATAAAAAAAATGACCAAAGGTCACCCACAGCAGTGGGTCAAACATTTTCATGTCAACCCCCATTTGAAAAGATGTTGTGCTATAGGGAAACAAAATTAAATAGGTGCTTAAGTGTTTAAACTGTTCCTCATTTTGCTGGGGACCCCCTGGAACCCGCTCAAGGACCCCTTTGGGTCCACAGACCCCCACTTTGATAACTACCGACCCATAAGGCAACAACAGGTTAAACTTTTGGTTTTCGGTTAACAGCTCGCTGCACGCTGCGACAGAGGAACAGCGGATACCAAAATAAACAATATAAAAGAAAATAAAACAACAAATAATCAAACAGTAAAAGCATGTGGTTTAGATTCCTTTTGTTAGAGGATGGAGTCGATGGACCGTTTTGGCCAGAGACCGTCGTGTCATAACCGATAATACGCGAGCACAAGTTTGCCATGTCATATAGTATTGCCCGTGAAAGCTTGCATTCTGAACCTCCCTCGCTTCCTTTGTGCATCTATTTTTACGCCCGTGCACTCTTCATTAAGGCTGATGACTGATAGGCTACTTTGTTGGCAGCCGCTGTCCGTCGTGTGATGCAATGACCTTGGGTCTGGCCCAGAGAGGCGACTGCTCTAAATAAAGACCAGGCTGCCATTGACTCAGGGGTGGCAGGTATGCAGGCGTACAACAGCGCAAGTTTTCTCCCCTTCGGTGTCAGCACCGCGCCTAATAATGGATTCGACATCATTCAGCCTGGGGGCCCTATACGTTTTATAGACGATTTCATCCTTGGCAGGTGTAGATACAGGCAAGCTGGCGTTGATATGCCAGGGACGGCCCAGACTCAAGTTATTATTTTTTTAATACTTTACCTTTCTGCTCTTTTATGTCCGGCAATCAAGGCTAGAGAACCTGCCCGACTGCACACAATGGACTCTTTTGAGTGTGGGGTTGTAGCCAATAAAGGCCCTTTTGGTGTTAATGTCTGTTTTGAATAGGGGAGGAGAGACTCTCTGTGAGAATGAAGGCCTTCACTCAAATCATGTCACAAAAACCCTCCCCCTCCTCCTTCTCCATTTTCCCTTCACATTTCCCTGACGGTCCATAAAGAGACAGCCATAGGAGCGGGGGCATTGATTTCTAGGCATATCTGGTGATAAAACGCTGCTCCTCCACCCGCGGCTTCTTAACTACCCAATTTGAAGGGCTCCTGATTTGGCAGGGCCATGGCTGGAACTGTAAATAGAACTGTGAAGGGGGGAGGGGGGGGGCAGTGGGGAGCGTGTCTCTATTAAAGACATGTAAACGACAGGAAGGGCATACCGTAGATTAAGCTAAAGGGGGCCCTCTCAAGGACTCCAAGTCTTGCTGCAGTTGGTGCGGAGGATATAGATAAAAAACGATGGGTTGTAACCGGAGACATCAGCCAGCCAACAAGGCAGTGGAGGAGGAAGTTTCC